>NW_007383762.1:0-835 GCF_000475195.1 Diaphorina citri | reverse complement strand
CAGACGAGATAACCCGCAACACGGCATGCTTATGAAGGATGTGGGCAAATGGAAAGATGAACGGGCCTGGGACGTGGTTCATCTCTGAACAACCAAAAAAGAAAAAAGTATGTGAGCCACCCAGAAGAGAACTCAAAACATCGTTAAGGTGATCTTCAAGAAAGATATGGATTTACCGGAAACGATGGAACAAGAAGAAAAACAGAGAAGGTGAGGAATTTTTTTTTTTTTTTTTTTTTTTTTTTTTTTTAATATGTTTCCAAGGACAAGGATTAGTTGATTTTGAAGAGCATTTTCAGATTTTTCAGAACAGGTAGGTGTTTATTGTTAGATTTAGATAATGAAAGTTCATTTTACAGACATGAAAGTCAATTTTAACGGTACACTTGCTCCTGTATTTTACAATTTCAGATGGACACTCTTTCATTTCCGATTTTATCTACAAAGATTTTGACGCACAATTAGACAGTCCTAAAGACTTCGATGTTGATTCATTTTGGGGCGTCATGATGGGCAGAGTGGATAGTGATCTAGCTGTGAGTGATGTTGAGATCAGTTGCTGCTGCTCAGTTACAAATGAGGCTACAGAAGGGAGTGTAGGAAGTCTACTGACAAAATCCAAGTCACAAATTGGGACAGAAAATTCACCAGGTAGGTAATAATAATTTGAATTCTCAACGTTGAATCTACACTTACAAAAAGCTGGGTAAGAAGTAGGAAGAGCAAAGTCAATACATTTGAGAAGCAAAAATTACCCACTTTATTCAAAGCGATACCAATAAGCCGCAAGCTGTCATGTTCAACCACACTCCAATCCTTATTTTTCAGACGACAA
>NW_007383761.1:0-4866 GCF_000475195.1 Diaphorina citri | reverse complement strand
GTGGCGTATGGTACAGGTGGGCCAATAAATGGTACGTTTTTTAGGTGGGCGAATAAATGGTACACTTACCCTATATGGCATTTCTCTTCATTAATCTTCTGGCTTCTAGATTTTTCCAGTTTTTCAAATGCCCTCCTCTAACAATCCCTCGTACAGTCCCGCACATTATTGGAAAGGTCATATTCATATAACCTAGTCCCTAGTCTATTACATGGTTGCATATGAATGCCTATTATTATACCTCGTGTGATTATCACTTGCCTGAGTGCACAAATGACCACCTAGTAGCTCTATCACCTATCTATAACTCAGGGAGAACTATTATTAGACGTTCCGATAGTGCTACTCACACTTTTTACTGATGTCCAGGTTTACCAAGCTTCTGTTGAAATGTTTATTAGCTTTCGAGCAGGCTTGGAGACTAGGCCGGACCTGTTTCTTAATATTCTGAAGGTGTGTCCAAACATAGTTGACCGGCCTTTGAACGACGAGGTGAATCTATGTTATCGAGGCAGTGTGGGTTCAGTCGACATTGATTGATGACTGGTCGACTATGTATGAGACCAACTTCAGAGACCAACAAACACTTGAGATTGTAGTCCTGGGGATGTAAGGAGTGCTGAGACAGTAGCATGTTGGTGCAGATCAGGCACTCGTGGTGCTCGTCTGGTGAAAAGGAGGGTACAGGAAATGCAGGACTGCAGGTTCGAATCCCGAGAGATGCGTGGGATTTTCTCTTCGTTTATTTCAATTGTCGACCTGTGGGTTTGTGTTCTCTTTTCTTTAGCCCCTTGACAGAAACTATACTGGCATTGCGGGCAGTTCGATGTGGCCACTTTCTAAGAACAGCTGTTTCTGTTGCTTATTCCGTTATTGTCACTTCCAGATATACTCAAGTTTCACCAAAGATTGAACAATGGTGCCAAAGTTTATCACCATTCAAAATCTACTGTAAAATCCCCAAATCTGGCAACATTGTGCTCGTGTTGCGAACTTGTAAACAATACCTACTGTCAAGGTCACGAGTCGTTCTTTATTGAATTCAACTATAGTTCGTCTTTCTGAAGTCGAACTATAGTTGGGCTGTTTGCTATTCCGTTTCCTTTGCTGTTTAGACAAACAAGGCTGAACGTAATCAGAATCACGTAGACTAGAAACATAATATACAGTAGTTACAAAGTACTTACCAGGGAACTCAGCACTTAACTCGAGGCTTTTCCTATTTCGATGTCCAAATAAGTACCCAGTTGAACCTTGAAGTTAAGCACGGTTGAGAAGTGAGCTTCTGGATGGGTGACCAGTGACCGTCGTAGAGTACTCTAGAGTCTAGACTGTTCATCTTGTGGGCTGGCTAAATTTAGCTGCGGCACTTCTACCATGGGCGGTGCGGTTTTCTGGGGGCGTATAAAGAACCTTACATTATTATTATTGTCCGCTTCAATTCTAGAATGTTTCATGCAATTCCTTTCAATAATCTTACAAGACTCTAGATTCAACTTCAAACAGGTTGTTTATGTTGTGTGAGTTTTGGGGGGGGGGGGGGAGAAAAATCTGTACCTAAAAATGGAGAGCATTAAGCATAGGTTTGCCTTTTTCACTGTAAAGTCTTTGAACATTCATTTTCACAAACTAATTAAAATTACTAATACAACAGATTAAAATTAATAACACGATCTATTAGGTTTGAAACACTAGAACTCACTAATTGGGCTCAGGTAGCTATGTATGTCATGCTTGGGAGAGAATACGTAGTTTACAAAACACAGATTTGGAGAGAACTCGTTGTACTCTACCTGAACAAAAATTGGGTCGGGAGAGAACTCGGTGACGTCCCAGAGAAGAACCATCTTTAAGACAAAATTGCCCTTCCTTATTCATGGTTCTTTTCTGCTTGATGCTGTACCCAGTTGAACCTTGAAGTTAAGCACGGTTGAGAAGTGAGCTTCTGGATGGGTGACCAGTGACCGTCCTAGAGTACTCTAGACTCTAGACTGTTCAACTTGTGGGCTGGCTAAATTTATAGCTGCGGCACTTCTACCATGGGCGATACCATCTTACAAGACTCTAGATTCAACTTCAAATCTCTCTAATGAAATCCCAATCCCATCTTAAGAGACTGAAGTCTGAACTTCCTTTCAAATGTCTTTCTAATGAAAGTGTGTGTCCCTCAGGATCTTTGGTGATTCTATGTGTACATGATTTTAATACCATGTGGTCTTCACACTTCGGTGTGGATTTGGTGATCCAGGCGCGATTTTATCCTTGTCACGTGTCTCCTTGGTTCCTCTAATGAAAGTGTGTCCCCCTCATCTTTGGTGATTCTATGTGTACATGATTTTAATACCATGTGGTCTTCACACTTCGGTGTGGATTTGGTGATCTAGGCGCGATTTTATCCTTGTCACGTGTCTCCTTGGTTCCTGGTTTTAGTTCCCCTTGTAAACAAACCTCTTAGGGTCCCAATTTGAGTGATCCTCTCGTTCTAACTCTCAAAGGGCTTCCATCCTCTAATCCTTTTACCCTTTTCCTTCCAAAGAGCGAAAGAGGTTTGCGTCCAAATCTCGAACTTGTGTCTGTCTGGTGTCTTGTCAAGTCCTGTGTAACTTTTAAACTTTCCTCAATTTTGTCTCAGAATTTAAAGCTTAACCAAGACATTGTTTTACCATTTCCTAAAAAACATGTCACTAAAAACCCCTCTGAGTTCGAGCCTAGAACACCTAACACTTCCTCAATGTGTAATGTAGTAGTGACACTTGAATCTCGTTTAAACTTTCAAAGGGGCTTCCATCCTCTAATCCTTTTACCCTTTTCCTTCCAAAGAGCGAAAGAGTTTTGCGTCCAAATCTCGAACTTGTGTCTATCTGGTGTCTTGTCAAGTCCTGTGTAACTCTTAAACTTTCCTCAATTTTGTCTCAGAATTTAAAGCTTAACCAAGACATTGTTTTACCATTTCCTAAAAAATATGTCACTAAAAACCCCTCTGGGTTCGAGCCTAGAACACCTAACACTTCCTCAATGTGTAATGTAGTAGTGACACTTGACGATTTTAGAATGAAATCAAACTATGTACTCAAATGTGAAATAATCAGGCCCATGTGTGTGTGCGAGATAAGATATAAGATAATACGCGTCATTTACTCTCCACACATCCCTTACTTATACTTATTATAAGGACCTACCCGATGTTAACGACCGAATTTGATTAATCGACTCCATGAAACGAAATGAAGTATGTATATACTTAGAAAAAACTTGGGCCCCGATCTTAGTCAGAATTTAGAAGAAATTTCTGTATGTTTATGTTTTACTTATTATAAGGACCTACCCGATGTTAACGACCGAATTTGATTAATCGACTCCATGAAACGAAATGAAGTATGTACCTACTTGGAAAAAACTTGGGCCCCGATCTTGGTCAGAATTTAGAAGAAATTTCTGTATGTTTATGTTAAATTTGATGAATTTCTAATTTCCTAAAAGTTGTCCGATCTGAATTTCTAATTTTCTAAATCTAGTCTAGAGGTTCCCCCATCTGAATATCTGAATTTCTAATGCCTCGGGTCCCGTCAATCATTATTTTGTTGAATTTCTAATTTTCTTAAGAGTCTCTCAACTCCCTCATCTGAATTTCTAATTCCATTTATTCCACCTAATCTACGATTTAAATTTAACATTTAGTAAAATTATGACCTTGTCCGATCTGAATTTCTAATTTTCTAAATCTAGTCTAGAGGTTCCCCCATCTGAATTTCTAATGCCTCGGATCCCGTCAATCATTATTTTGTTGAATTTCTAATTTTCTTAAGAGTCTCTCAACTCCCTCATCTGAATTTCTAATTCCATTTATTCCACCTAATCTACGATTTAAATTTAAAATTTAGCAAAATTATGACTATTTCAGCTTCCAGGGTTTTATTGAACAAACCATAAAGGGACTTTTCAGTCTGATTCTGACTCGTTTACCTCGATTTTACGTTTAGTTTGTCTTTTCACAGTACCTAAAGAAAGAAATACACTGCCGTCATGTGATAGTCGTTCAAAGTTCTCCCACAATTTCGTTCGTTTCGTTGATTTCGTTCACGATAGCTACACTGACCTCACGCTCACACCATGAGCTCACGTGACGTGAGGGCAATGTGTGTCTCCCTCTTAATGGAGTGTTTCTCCCTTAAATTTCCAACTTCAACCAACGTGTGAACGTGTATCTGCAATTTATTCTGCATCACTGTAACTTTCCAACTAATAGAATGGTTGGTTCCATTTTGATCAAATAGAAAGAGAATATTGTAAACCAGAACTTGAAAATAGACATCAAAAAATCTATTGGACTGTGGTCACGTAAACCCCCTGTACCCAAGTTTTATTTACAAATTTCAGATACGAGCTGTGTGTTAATAGATACTCGTAGATTAGATTTAGACTGTGTTAATATAGACAGTTTAATTAATTGAGACAGACTTTGTTAATAGCATACCTATAGATTCAGTGGTTCCCAATCTCTTTGGTCTCGCGGCGACCTTTTCCAGCAGTAATCCTTTTGCTTGCACTCTGATAAACCAGCCTTACAACCTTTTGGTTATCACGGCACCCTTTTTCAGAAGTAAACCTTTGATGACACCCTTGAAAAACAAATTGTTCTAAAGATCCTCCCCTCCCATGCAGCAAATAAGTAGAAAAACTGGATCGATCGGAACCCATATAAAGTATGTTAGGATCAAAAGATTTTGGTGGGAGGAATAAAATGAAAGGTTCTTGTGTAGACGTTTTTCAGGCGATTCTGATTGTTCTGAGTGTGGACTCTATACTTTTAAAATACAACGGTGATCTATCTTTCCACAAGTGAAAAAGGTTTCTAAAGACATCTTG
>NW_007383760.1:0-4870 GCF_000475195.1 Diaphorina citri | reverse complement strand
TCCGTGCTAAGCAGTAAGCTGTCTCCCAGTCCCTACGTACAGAATAAAAGAAGAACAGAGCCTCAAATTGTATGAATGCCGCGTAACTATTTGTATATGCAATGTGCAACGCACTAAACATTAGTGGAGATTCTTGGTTTACTTTTATTATTTAGATTTTTCTCTTGAATGTAGGTACCTAGGTCCCTACTTATTTGTTCTTTTTATACACAGAAGCTAGGTATAGGTAGGTATTGTTACATCTTTTCTCTTTACTCTATTCGCATTTTTACTTTTTTTATAACTACACAAAAGATAGGTAGTAGATAGGGATTGTTGCATTTTCCCGTCTCTGTGTTCGCGTTATTTTCCCCCTTTTTTTTTACTGATTCTCTCCATTTTTCTTTCTCTTTTCTCGTGTATTTCATTCTTTGAATTCATTCTTTTTTTTTCTCTCTCTACTTTCTCCTTCAGGATTCTCGTACCCCAGACCAAATACGGTAAACAAACAGCTCATTAGGATGGGAGCAACTCTTTTCTTTTTCCCTCTCTTCTCCTCCTCCTCCTCCTCCTCCTTATTCTTCTTCTTTTTCTCCAACATCATCCTCATTTTTTTCTGCGTATGGAGAAAGTTTCTAAGGTTCATAGAATGGCTGGAAAAATAACTGGAAAGCCAGAGGAAGAGTAAGGATCTTTGGAAAAAGAGGAACTAGAAAGCGAAGGGAAGAATAAGGATCGTTTTATTTATTCCGAACAGGAACTGAATGGAAAGAAAATTTCAGGATTTTTTCTTCGAAATTCCTGGAATTTTTCACCGAGAAAACTAGGTATCGCGAGGGATTTCATTTCTTCATATTTTCCAGAAAAGCAATAAAAATATGGAAATAGATGGTACGCTAGTACCTGCTCTACAGAAAGCAATAACATGTTAGTACCTATCCAACCTTTTGAGCGAGTGCTAACGTTGAGCGTGGTTAGTAACTGGATGGGTGACCAATGTGACCATCTGTGATCAGCCTGAGTGAGGTTAACGTGAGAAAGCGAGTAGCTCACCGTCGCCATCACTATAGAATTTTGCAGTAAGTTGTACAATGATTTTTTTTTACTTTCGTACCTACCTATAACTGAAGATACACTTTTACATCTATAGATACACTTGTGATTTGTAATCTTGACCACTACATCCCGGAGACATAAACAAGAATCGTCTGGGTCATTCATAGTTTTCATTTTTCATTATTGTACGCCAAAGAGTTTCCAAGTTTTTAGAACTTCCATGAAAATTACTGCTGGTACTGTCTTCTTTTCGGAAAACTATGACAATATTGTTCAATAGGGAAAATAAGGGAAACTTGAATGTTAGGAAAGAAATAGGGGGGATGAAGGAAAAGGATAGAGGGAAAGAAAGAGCGTAAGATAGGAGAAAGAGCAAGGGAGAGAGAGGGAAAGGAAGAGAGAGATAGAGATGGAGAACAAAGGAGAGAGATAGAGAAAAGAGAAGAAAAGGGAAGAAAGAACAAAAGTTAGACAGAGAAAGAAAGAGAGAAAGGGAGAGAGAGACAGGAAAGGAAGATAAAGAGAAAGGAGAAGAGGGGAAGAAAGAACGAACGTAAGACAGACAAAGAAAGAGCGAAAGGGGGGAAGGAAGATTGAGAGAGAAGAAAATAAGGAGAACAAGAGAAATAGAAGAACCTTCGTCTTTATTGAATACGAAATGGGAATTTTCCTGTTCTATTTCATACAACAGTGACATTTTCTAATGTAAGAATCCATCAAAATAGACTATGCTAAACAGTTAGCAACAAAGTTTCATCACCGTAACATATGTGAAAATTTTAGATTAAAAAACACTGAACCAACGTAAATTCACTTAATTGTATTTTACTGAATTGTATCATTGTAAACTATCCCATCTGGGATTTTTAATAAATAAATAAATAAAATAAATTACGATAGTAATAAAAAAAGGACTTATCCAAACCTGGTTGACCTATATATATCAAATTAAAGGTCTTTTTACCAGGAACACGAAAATGGTGGTGCAAATTTAGCAAGGCCAATAAATGGATGGGTGACTTAAAGGAATAAAGGGAGAACGGGATCTAAATCATTACATGAAAGTAAAATCAAAAATCAAATCAATAATAATCATAAACTGAAAATTAAACAAATTAGGTAATAAGTACATGAGTACTGATTTTCTTTAATCACGATCGAATAAACTACAGACTAAAAAATTTCCGGAGGGACGGGCCCAGCTTGTTTCCTCTTTCTCAAGGGATTTTTCTTTCTTCCTCTACCATTCCTCTGTCTTTTATCTCCTATTCTTCATTTTAAAGTTTTCTCTTCGCCATTTTGAAACAAACATATTTTTTGGAAACTTTTATTTTGCACCCAGAAAAACACGTTCACAAATGATGTACATTGTACAATGCTTCTGTTACTTCGGCAGTCCTATATCTACCTTTGGACGCATCAAAACTTTCGAGTTCTTTGATGTAGAAGTGACGTCACTAGAGTTTGAACTTTTTATTGTGGTACAATAAATTCCAATTGAGTTCCTGACCTTTTATTCTATTTTTATTTGGGTATTTTTTATTAATATTTTTTTCTCCCAACATTTTACATATCTCCCATTGGCATAGGTATTATCAGTTCTATTGTATCTATTTTTATCTATGAGAAAATATCCACAGCTGGGATTTGCATAGGAAAGGATGATAAGGGAAGAAGATAATAATAATAATAATAACAATAACAATGATAAAAATAATAATAATAGTAATAAAGGATGGGTCAAAAAGGGGTTAACGACGGACTGGTAGATTCAAAATGAAACGTTATGTATTGGAAAGAATATTGGAAAATGAGGTGTATGAAAATGGTTATATGCATTTTTTATTAATATTTTCATTACTTTTATTATTTTTACTACTTTTTTCGCCAGTGCTGTAATGACTGTAATGTGAAACTTGGGTTTAGGGTTTCATTTTTCTCCATAGCACAGTTTCTATCGCTTTTCTCATAGAAAGATAATGAGGATGTTTGAAAATTTAATCCAACGTCATATTAGGTACATTATTACAGTCTGCAGACTAAAGTGTAGAACTAACATACATAGAACTAAAATATTTTCGTCATATAAAACATAAAACTTGATCATGGAGGTATAACCAATCGTCTAGGAGAAAACCGTGCTCCTGATTATTTTTGGGGTGCACTTAGTCTTATAAAAGCCCGTTCTCACTTGTCGTTCGGAAAAAAATCGTGTCGTGTGTAGTGGGAACACTCTCAAATTAATTACATTGCCTACAGAACAATCGGAAAAAAGTCGGGTGAAACTCACTACAAGTGGGAATAGGCGTTAAGGAGAGTAAAAAAAGAGAGAGGTATTATTCTCAGTAATAATACCTAATTCTGGTTGATAAAATTTATCCCACACCCACATGACTCTATCTAACTATGTACTCGTATCTACATATTATTATACCTAGGTATCTTGGAACAGGAATAAACAAAAGAAATGTAGGCACCTACTTTTGTTTCTCTTTCCGCCTTGCTTTTTTACTCTTTCTCAAGAGATTTTTCTGTCTTCCTCTCTCATTCCTCTTTTATCTCCTATTCTTCATTTTAAAGTTTTCTCTTCGCCATTTTGAAACAAACATATTGTTTGGAAACTTTTATTCCTTTACATCTTCATGCGAGTTCGACATTTATCCGAATTTTATCCAGCCTAATAGCCTAAATATAACGTACATAGTTCCAAATCTCTCGCTTCCCTTTTCTCTTTCCGCCTCTGCCTTTATTTATTTCACTCTCTCTCTCCTTCTATAGATCCAACTTTCTTTCTCCCCCCCTCTCTCTTTCTCTCTCTCTCTCCTTATTTTCCTCTCTCTCCTTCTCTAACAAAGATCGAACCAGCCTAATAGCCTAAATATAACGTACATAGTTCCAAATCTCTCGCTTCCCTTTTCTCTTTCCGCCTCTGCCTTTATTTATTTCACTTTCTCTCTCCTTCTTTAAATAGATCCAACTTTCTTTCTCCCCTTCTCCCTTTCTCTCTCTCTCTATCCTCTGTTTATCTTCGATTTTTTCACCTTTTCAAATTTCCTTGTTATTTTCCTCTTTTTTCTTCCTCCAACTCTCTTTCTCTCTCTTCTGTTTATATTCAATTTTTTTTCTGTTATTGAAATTTTTCCTCTCTTTCCTCGTTTTCTTTCTCGGTATTTTCATCTCTTCCTACCTACTTAATTCTCGCTCAATTCTTCACCCCACGCTTCTCTCTTTCTCTCTCTCTCTCTCTCTCTGTTTCTCTCTCTCTCTCTTCCTCTCTATTTCGTCTAACTTAGGTATAATCTTCATGCAAATGGGACAGGGTAGGTTTTAGGGTAAACAGACTACAATGTAGGCGGGCAGGACATGTTTTAGGGTAAATAATGGGAATGAAGAAAATCTCCCGAATACCATTGTAAAAAAAAAGATGCGATAAAGATCTGGCGGGTTGGGCAGGCTGGGCGTCTCTGCTGTGCTTTGATCTGGCGGGTTGGGCAGGCTGGGCGTCTCTGCTGTGCTCCGATCTGTCGGCACACTGGGCGTCTTCATCGCTTTGATAATCTTCTTGAGCTTTCGTCTGTACATTCTGAAACTTAAGAAAGTATTGTAAATGAATTATTAGTGAGGCAAAAAAATAATATTTTAGTGACAGGAAAAATGAAAAAATGTAGGTAGCTCATAATATAAAAGGTATAAAAGAGAATTGAAGGAAAAAGAGTAAAACTGATAAAGTTGTAAGAGAGAAAAAGGAGAAAAATAAAAAAAAAAAAATAGAAAGTAAAAGGGAAAAGGAATGATGAAAAGGAAAAGGAATCAATGAAAGAAGGAAACTGACCAG
>NW_007383759.1:0-4871 GCF_000475195.1 Diaphorina citri | reverse complement strand
TTAGTCCAGGATGTAGACATCTTGCTGGCCAGTGCAGCAGAGGAGAAGGGGCGAAACAATTTCGATTATTTAGACCCCCCATTCAATAAATCCTTCCCTGCCTCCTCTATAAATTCGACCAGCAATCTACCAATTCCATGGAACCACTAATCGATTAATTGGTAATGGTAAAATTATTCTCAACGTCACGTCACATCTTATCATTCGGATGTGAAAAATTGCCACAAAAGCCCAATTGGAAAGGGACTCAACATCTAGACACCTATTAACAATTATTCTCAACGTCACGTCACATCTTATCATTCGGATGTGAAAAATTGCCACAAAAGCCCAATTGGAATGGGACTCAACATCTAGACACCTACATAAATGAGCAGTAATTTCGTTTATAGGAATTTTAGTTTTATTGAACTTATGTACCTAATAGAACTTATGTACCTAATAGAACAGTACCTACAGTGGCGTAGCGTGGTCTAAATTCGAGTGTAAGGCGTGTAGGGTACTAATTTCCATCATCCATGCTCTTCATGGATTGGCATAGACAACTATAACTAGGTACCTACCTACCTTCCCAGTTCCACACTCGCCTTAGTATGCCTGATAATCCTGACTAGGAAAATTGTTCAACTATCTATTAACATAAATGAGCAGTAATTTCGTTTATAGGAATTTTAGTTTTATTGAACTTATGTACCTAATAGAACAGTTGCGCTTACTTGGGTGATGTTTCAAAGTCAGAGAGCAGGAAAAATGAGGACCAACAAAATTTTTTCTTTTTCTTCTAGACTTCTAGATCCCGAGATAAATCGATTTAAAAAATACCGGTAAATCGTGAACTTTGACGTCACGGCATACGCTCTCGTTAGAGATGACGTCACATCAAATGTCCCGAGCAAAGCTCCCTCGCAGGCAACACATTAATGTTTGTGCGCATGCATTTCTGCGCAATTCATGTTTGTGCGCATACGGTTCTGCGCATCTCCTGAAGTCTGACGTCCGAGTTCAGGACTCTGACGGAAAATGAAAATTGAATTTTCGACCTTTTACAGTTATTATTTCGGAGTTTTGACCTCAGATTTGGATTTTTCACAACATTTTACATAGGAATCGACCATTTATTAATAATTTTTACCCATTTGCAACTGCTCCATTGTCTAGTTTCAATAATAGTAAGTTTCATCAAAATTGTACTAACCATTCAAGAGCTTTGATAGGACAAGCGGTATAACAGAAAGAGACTCATGTGATTCTGCGCTTTCCTAGCAATCATAAACCAGGGTCACATCGTTAAACTAGTAGGAACTTCTAATTACTGTACATAATGGCAATGTGTTAATAATACTATTGTTCCAATGTTGGAATTGTTGGCAGAACTTTTGCAGATTGAGCTTTGCAATAGAGAGATAACTTTTATGATTTAGCATTGTTTCAACCTTCCAAGGAGATTGTAAAGATGTTAGGTTCTTTTGTGGGTGTTGTAAAGCCTTCAGGGATTAGCAGACGAAGAGAGATGTTAATTTCTTAAAGACATCACAAAATAATTATTTATTATTTTTTGGAGGTTCGAGGAAGTAATAAATTAGCTGATTATCTCAGTTTTGGCTTAACAATCTCAACATTAACTTCCAAGGAGATTGTAAAGATGTTAGGTTCTTTTGTGGGTGTTGTAAAGCCTTCAGGGATTAGCAGACGAAGAGAGATGTTAATTTCTCAAAGACATCACAAAATAATTATTTATTATTTTTTGGAGGTTCGAGGAAGTAATAAATTAACTGATTATCTCAGTTTTGGCTTAACAATCTCAACATTAATAAAATAATTATTTATTATTTTTTGGAGGTTCGAGGAAGTAATAAATTAACTGATTATCTCAGTTTTGGCTTAACAATCTCAACATTAACAGTAATGATACAAAATGGCTCATGGCTCACAGTTTTCTTCAACACTGAGCCTTGAGCCAGTTTTAAATACAAGATGTCAATAAAATGCAAAACTTCAGCAAAGTTTCAAAGAACTACTACATTTTAACACTCTTGCAACATTAATAAACTTATACCATGTACATTTATCAACGCTTGATTCAACATTAATAGTAATGATACAAAATGGCTCACAGTTTTCTTCAGCACTGAGCCTTGAGCCGGTTTTAAATACAAGATGTCAATAAAATGCAAAATTTCAGCAAAGTTTCAAAGAACTGCTACATTTTAACACTCTTGCAACATTAATAAACTTATACCATGTACATTTATCAACGCTTGATGCAAGATGTGTGCTGGTAAGACATTCCACATTGGAATCTAAATGAACGTTTCAAGATGTATGAGGTGGACCACGCCTTTGCTCTCATAACGACATACAGGAGGGCGTCAGAAATACACAAGTTCAATACTCTGCCAGGTTTAACGCTAAATACACGTCAACAAAAACTGGTTTTTATAGAAGACTCACAGCTATTAATTAGAAATATTCGATCCAAGAACTCAAGTAAATTCGTAGGATGTTTCGCCACTTTCCATTTTGAGCTTTGTTTAGACTTTCGCAGATGTCTGCGGTGTGTTTGGTAAATATCCTGAGGGCTTTAAAGCCGTCATAACTTCACCCAGGTGGTTTACTATTAGAATTGTAAATAATATATGTATCATACGCTTTGTACTGTGCTAACGTTTTCAGAACAGACGTGCTCTGTGTGTAATGAATACTAATGAATATACCAGAGGTTCTAGCTATATCTTCAAATACGAAACTGATAAAGTTGGATTGTTTATGCCGACATTTGGAAGTGTGCTGTACCTACTTACATACATTGCTATTACATAGTAATACCTCTTGTAGAGAGTTGAGTACACATAAAAGGTAGTTTTCAGAACAGACGTGCTCTGTGTGTAATGAATACTAATGAATATACCAGAGGTTCTAGCTATATCTTCAAATACGAAACTGATAAACACTGTCTAATTTCCCATACTGATCCGTCATTCCGATCATCGCATCGTCTCCTGTTAGAGTGACGGTGTGGTATTCCAGTAGGAGTGTGTGCTCCTGTGCTCTCGTAATACGCCACTGGTCATCTCAAGACAAAATCAACCCGATCACATGCTCCACACTCCGCATCTGGCAACTTATTAGATGAAAGTGAACTCAAAACACAAGAGACACTGTCTAATTTCCCATACTGATCCGTCATTCCGATCATCGCATCGTCTCCTGTTAGAGTGACGGTGTGGTATTCCAGTAGGACTGTGTGCTCCTGTGCTCTCGTAATACGCCACTGGTCATCTCAAGACAAAATCAACCCGATCCCATGCTCCACACTCCGCATCTGGCAACTTATTAAATGAAAGTGAACTCAAAACACAAGAACGGGTTTTAGAAAGTTGGTGTGGATCCCCCCCACATTTGGAAGTGTACTGTACCTACTTACATACATTGCTATTACATAGTAATACCTCTTGTAGAGAGTTGAGTACACATAAAAGGTATCTTTGCACATTCCTTCTTGCGTATGTTGCTGAACATACCGTACATTTAGCTATCTATTAAATTGTCTCATAAACGTAATGGTTTGAACTCATTCTACAGTGATATTAGGTAGGTACATTACGTTTTAGTATCCAGATTTATCTATATTTTGTCGTAATGCTGATCTGTGAACTTTCAAGTGGTTACCTGGGGAAAATGTCTTTTGTTTTAGTATCCAGATTTATCTATATTTTGTCGTAATGCTGATCTGTGAACTTTCAAGTGGTTACCTGGGGAAAATGTCTTTTCTGACGTCACAAGCAGATAAAAGCGTTTGATAGATAAAACCAACGTATGGAAAAATGAATGCATGCAAGTAACTATAGTCGTACAATGCTCTCTCGTTTCCAACGCTAACTCCTTTGGTGCTGAACACAAACAGATACATACAAAGCTACAAACAAAACTTCAATTAAAAAACAACAGTACCTACCTCTGTAGTAAGTCATTATAATTAATACATAAGAAAACATATATCTACAAATACCAAAGTACAATATAAATATGTAGGTACATATGTGTCCAGTCTCTCGTTTCCAACGCTAACTCCTTTGGTGCTGAACACAAACAGATACATACAAAGCTACAAACAAAACGTCAATTAAAAAACAACATTAGGTACCTACCTCTGTAGTAAGTCATTATAATTAATACATAAGAAAACGCATATCTACAAATTAATACCAAAGTACAATATAAATATGTATCTGTCCATACCTTAACCAAAACCCCAAGAAAATTTATTCGCAAACAACGGTAAGGAAGGTATTAAACTATGGCGGTTAACTAAAGTCACATACAAAGCTACAAACAAAACGTCAATTAAAAAACAACAGTACCTACCTCTGTAGTAAGTCATTATAATTAATACATAAGAAAACGTACATATATCTACAAATTAATACCAAAGTACAATATAAATATGTATCTGTCCATACCTTAACCAAAACCCCAACAAAACTTATTCGCAAACAACGGTAAGGAAGGTATTAAACTATGGCGGTTAACTGAAGTGTTCACCGGTTACGGTTTCTGGTTTATGGCTAACCAGACAGTAAACTTGGTGGTTTTGTTTAGGCCGCCCATTCTTCAACCAAAGTCTCTAGTAAATACAACTGGACTAAAATCTAGCCACCTAAAAAACAGCAGACGGAAATAAGATTCATTGTTCATACCTCATTTACTTTACTTTGTATCACAATCTTCTTTTTCTTCGCCTTTTCCCGTGTACAGACAGGGTCGGTGTTTTTCTTCAGTTTCTCAATCAGCCCTAACTAGGGTGATTGCTTTGGGCTGCCGATGCCGGTATAAGGGGCACCAAACAGCACAATACTCGCCATTAATAAATA
>NW_007383758.1:2493-4877 GCF_000475195.1 Diaphorina citri | reverse complement strand
TTATCCTGAAAATTCCTTTTGTTTCCTGAGAAAATGCCGCTTTGTTCCTTGTTCCTTTTTGAAGCGGAATTTTCTACTGGCGAACATTTTGTCCCGGACCATGTCAGGTGGAAAAAAAGCGTGAAACACTAATTGCGTACGATTTTTAAAAGGTCTATAATCTAGAACAGAGGTTTCCAATCCGTGGTATGCGTACCTCTAGTGGTACGCGGAAGCATTTCTGGCGGTACGCGAAGAGATTTGGAAACCCCATTTTTATGATTTATCTCGTTAAATAGGTACGAGAAACAAATCTGTTAACCCTAGTTTTGAGAGAGAAAAAAATCTACAATAAAAAAAAATCTACAATCAATGGACCAAAAAATTGTGACATCGTACTACAATAAAATTAACAAAAAATTTCGCCTGCGGCATTATAATATCTTTCAATCCCCAAACCACACAAAATTGATGTTTGGTGGTGCTCCAAAAGAACCTTGAGGTATATCAGGTTGTACGCAGTACTCGAAAGTTTGGGAACTCCTGATCTAGAATAAGGGCTTGTCTCACATTGGAAACAGTTTCCAATGGTTTCCCCACTCAGGCTGGGGGAAGTTCATGTGAGGAGGCGGGTATTTTATCGCCGAATGGAGGCATGGCAAAAGTGGTTTTGTACGCAACTAGTGGTTTTGTACGCAACTAGTCCGGAGTTCTACAATACTATGAAGACAAAAAAGTGAAATTTTTCTCATCAACTCTTCCGTGCAAAATTTTGATTCCTGGATTCTTCGGGAATTTTATTCATTATTTCAGAAGGGGTAATAAAGGTGCCGGCCTGGCTGGGTTACAGGGAGCAGACCAGCTTAGTCTGGCTGGGGAACTATAAACAGGGAGTAGACCAGCCTGAATTTCCCTCGCTAAAGAAATAGCAAAGCTTGAGAGGGAAGGGCATCCCACTCGTAAAATTTGTAGCCAAATCCAAATGCCCAAAAAGAGTTAGAAAGAGAAGAGAGTTAGAAAGAGAGAGAGAGAGAGAAGAGAGTTAGAAAGAGAGAGAGAGAAGAGAGTTAGAAAGAGAGAAGAGAGTTAGAAAGAGAGAGAGTGAGAGAGAGAGAAGAGAGTTAGAAAGAGAGAGAGAGAGAAGAGAGTTAGAAAGAGAGAGAGAGAGAAGAGAGTTAGAAAGAGAGAGAGTAATTACCCTAGTTAGGGCTGATTGAGAGGCTGACGAAAAACGCCGACCCCGTCTGTACACGGGAAAAGGCGAAGAAAAAGAAGAAGACCAAGAAGAAGAAAAAGACCAAGAAGAAGACGAAGAAGAAGAAAAAGACCAAGAAGAAGAAGGCGAAGAAGAAGAAGACGAAGAAGAAGACCAAGAAGAAGAAGACCAAGAAGAAGACGAAGAAGAATACAGGGTATTTTCTATTCTATGGAAAGCCGGCATTTCTTTCAGAGTCCTCCAAGTTACCGACCCACTCCTGTTCTATTCCTTAGTGAGTTACAAAGTCTCTCTCTCTCCTTTATCCTGAAAATTCCTTTTGTTTCCTGAGAAAATGCCGCTTTGTTCCTTGTTCCTTTTTGAAGCAGAATTTTCTACTTGCGAACATTTTGTCCCGGACCATGTCAGGTGGAAAAAAAGGGTGAAACACTAATTGCGTACGATTTTTAAAAGGTCTTTAATCTAGGACAGAGGTTCCCAATCTGTGGTATGCGTACCACTGGTGGTACGCGGACGCATTTCTGGTAGCGCTTTATTTGATGGAATAGCATTGATAATAAAAATGGAATTAATCAACTTGTTAAGTGATTTTCTAAACTTTTCATTTGAATCCGTGCACAATGGGGGTGATGTTACTTGTGAAGAATAGAGCTTACTGTGTTATACAGGGTGGAATAGAATAGAAAAGAATAGAATTTGAATTTTTAATTTAAGTAAGTAGGTACTTTATTTTTGGAAATTTAATTTCCTTTAAGAGAGAGAGAGAGAAGAGAGTTAGAAAGAGAGAGAGAAGAGAGTTAGAAAGAGAGAGAGAAGAGAGTTAGAAAGAGAGAGAGAGAGAAGAGAGTTAGAAAGAGAGAGAGTGAGAGTGAGAGAGAGAAGAGAGTTAGAAAGAGAGAGAAGAGAGTTAGAAAGAGAGAGAGAAGAGAGTTAGAAAGAGAGAGAGAGAGAGAGAAGAGAGTTAGAAAGAGAGAGAGAAGAGAGTTAGAAAGAGAGAGAGAGAGAAGAGAGTTAGAAAGAGAGAGAGAGAGAAGAGAGTTAGAAAGAGAGAGAGAGAGAAGAGAGTTAGAAAGAGAGAGAGAGAGAAGAGAGTTAGAAAGAGAGAGAGAGAGAAGAGAGTTAGAAAGAGAGAGAGAGAGAAGAGAGTTAGAAAGAGAGAGAGAGAGAAGAGAGTTAGAAAGAGAGAGAG
>NW_007383758.1:0-1186 GCF_000475195.1 Diaphorina citri | reverse complement strand
CCATCAAATTATTTTGGGTGATTTTTTTTTTTTTTTCCTGTTTTCCCTTTTTTTTTTTTTTTTTTTTTTTTTGTATTTTGTGGAGGCTACCCTAAAGGTGCGTCTGCCTTTCGATTAAAATCCGAAAGCGGATTTTATCCTGACCAAATAACGTTCGTTCTCGGACCGGCTGGCTTTCTCTTAATTATCCTCTCTTACTTCGCTTTTCGCTCTCTCTATCAAAACTTAAAAAAAAATCTCGTTTTTCCCCTCCTCGTCCTCCACCTACTCCTACGCATTCTTCTTCTTCTTCTTCTTCTTCTTCTTCTTCTTCTTCTTCTTCTTCTTCCTCCTCTTTTGCCCTTTTTCTCGTTTCCCTACTAGTTTTTCGCTTTTTCTTCTTCTCCTCCTCCTCTCGCCTCTTCACATGTGCTTTTCCAATCTTTTCTTTTCTCTCCTAATCCAAACAGCAAATTTCATTTTGATTTTTATTAAATTTTAAACCCCCGTTCATTTTCTAGCTATTTAGGAGAACGATTGCCCTGTAGGGTAAACCAGGGTCACTTGGACAGGTGGAATATTGAGTCCCAAGGAGTTGGAACTGTTGGAGACAACTGTGAAAAAGAAGGAGGATTAGGAGAAAAAGAATGAAGGGAGGAAAAAGAAGAAGAATTAGTAGGTGGAGGAGAAAAAGAAGAAGAAGAAGAATTAGTAGGTGGAGAAGATTAAATTTTAAACCCCCGTTCATTTTCTAGCTATTTAGGAGTACGATTGCCCTGTAGGGTAAACCAGGGTCACTTGGACCGGTGAATATTGTGTCCCAAGGAGTTGGAACTGTTGGAGACAACTGTGAAAAAGAAGGAGGATTAGAAGAAAAAGAATGAAGGGAGGAAAAAGAAGAAGAAGAAGAAGCGAAGAAGAAAAGTAAATTAAAAGAAAAAAAAACATAATTTAAATTAATCTCTTGGAGGGTTTCAGCAGTCATTATATATAAGTTCTGTGGGTCAACTTGATAATAATTAAAAAAAAAGCAAAAAAAAAAAAACAAACAAACACACACGCAAACAGAGGAAGAGGAATAAGAAAAAGAACTGAAAGATAGAATTCCGTACGAGAATCGTATTTCGTCCGTTTCCGCGTTCCAAGTTTACCCCAACGTTACTGTTAACTGTACACAGTATTAAGTAAACAAACAAATCATAGAACT
>NW_007383757.1:0-4841 GCF_000475195.1 Diaphorina citri | reverse complement strand
CATTGGGGTACTTATATAGGAACAAAAGGAAGATATTTTTATAGTTACATTAAAATAAACCATTCTCATTATTATTATCTCTGGTACATCCGAAACCCCTGCAGGTTTTCCGGCGTAGAAAATTCCATTTCCTGTTGAGAATACGAGAGTTTCTAGCTTCTTCATGTTTTCAGCAAAAAATTTTCATATCCGTTTCAAATGAAGACAGAAAACAACAAGACGACGCGACGAAATGAAGAAAAGAAAAACCTTATTTCCGTTTTTCTTCGCTCGTCCTAATTTTCGTAAATTAGAGAAAAACAAATACCTACCTGAGTACTTCCTAAAAGAAAAGAATACCCTCTCCCAACTCGTACCTACCTAAGTTACCTAAATCCTTTCTTTTTGTACGTAAACACGTTATTTTGTAGTGGGTATCTATTGCTATTGGGTAGGCTTATACGAGTAAACCAATCTCAGAACTGTAGACTAAGCTGATGGGATAATGTTCGTTCTCGGAACGGCTGGCTTTTTCCTATCCTGTCTTCCTTCTCTCTTCGATTTCGGGACGATAAGACCATAGCAGTTACAGTTCCCTCTGTCAAACCTCTTTAAAAAAAAAAACTGTAGTGGTTATTTGATTAGTGCGGTGATTATTGGAGAGATAGGAGGACGATTGAAGGACAAGAGAGTAGAGTTAGTATCGGACAACCTAATAGATTTAGTGCACAACTCAATCCCAGTGGCCTTAGCCACCCTAGTGAAATTCGGATATGGAAGTGGGTCGAGTCCAAGTCAAGATATAAAATTCAACGTAGTATACCCCAGATTGCCCCAGGGACTTGGGTATTTAGGGGGAAGCGAGAGGGCCCGGCCGGCCCTCCCCCCCTTGAGCTTAATTTTTCCCCTCTACTGCAGGCCAGACTCCGAAAATTCTCTCTTCGATTTCGGGACGATAAGACCATAGCAGTTACAGTTCCCTCTGTCAAACCTCTTAAAAAAAATAAATAAATAAATAAAAAAAAACAGATAAGGTTCGTTCCCGGAACGGCTGGCTTTCTCCTGTCCTGTGGTGTTTTCGATTTCGGGAGGATGGTACCTCAGTTGTTATCGTTTCCTTCATCCTGCGCAAAATTTGCCCGATTGCCAATTTCCGGCACTCAATTGTTTCTTTTTTTGCGCTAAACAAAAGCCAATCTATCCTGTTGTTGCTTTTATGTTTTGATTTAGTTGAAAAAAGGGACATAATTATTTGTACAAAGGCAATTACACAATAAAATTAGTCTTGCTAAAGGTGCATGGTTTGGGACGGTGGACTTCTGATCCGGAGTTTGGTAGTTCGAGACCTAGGTGTAACATTTATTTAGCCTACCTCGGTGGTGTAGTGGTCAAGGCGTTCGCCTGGTAAACAGGAGGGCGTGGGTTCAATCCCAGCCGAGGTATGGAATACCTACCTCGGTGGTGTAGTGGTCAAGGCGCTCGCCTGGTAAACAGGAGGGCGTGGGTTCAATCCCAGCCGAGGTATGGAATACCTACCTCGGTGGTGTAGTGGTCAAGGCGCTACCTACCTCGGTGGTGTAGTGGTCAAGGCGCTACGGGGGGGGGGGGCTAAATACAGCCCTGACCTACCTACCTGATAGTACTGAGTATTTCACCAGGGCTGCGTTTCCATGAGAAACTTAGCAGTTGCAAAAGTTTTGACGTAATATATGTATAGGAGAATAAAAACATTGCACAGTAAAAACAATGCAAAACTCAGCAAATATGTGGGTAGGTACGATAATATAGTGAGTGGTGACGTCAGAATTTTGCGAAATGTGAGGTCCACAAAGTCGGAAAATTGCTTTCAGGAATGCAGCCCTTATCAACGGTCTGTTTCAAAAGTGATGTAACGAGACCTAACAATCTTCATGTTGCCAGACTAGTTACTTTGGAAGGTAGCGCGTCTGCCTTGAAAGCGCTAGGTCGCCTATTCGATTCCCAAATGGGGAAAATTTTATTCTAAACAGATAAGCTTCGTTCTCAGAACGGCTGGGATTCTCCTATCCTGTCTTCCTTCTTCGCTTTCGGGACGAGAAGACCTTGGCAGTTACAGTTTCCTCTGTCAAAACTCTCGCTCCTATCCTGTCTTCCTTCTTCGCTTTCGGGACGAGAAGACCTTGGCAGTTACAGTTTCCTCTGTCAAAACTCTCGAAAAAAAAAAAATCTTCAGGTGCAAGTTTTACAATTTGCATGCTGGGTTCAAGAAACTTCGGATGAATGTTACATTTTGCCCCTAAGGGAATTATGTCTTTCACCACAATACGAGTATGTGTAGCGGAGATGATTGAAATCTTGAATCTTTGAACTGTGATGAGATCCTCATGTAATCAATTAGTCCCATGTAGCATGTTGAATCATTGAATTTAGATGTAGGTAGAGACCTACCGAATTATACATATAGGTAAGTACCTACCTAGGTAAGGTAATACATATATTATAGGTAGGTGTTTCGCGCCTGCCTTCTGTCTGCCACAGACCAACAACACCCGTGGTTTAGTGAATGGAGCAGTTGCAATTGGGAAAATATTATTAATAAAAGTTCGATTCCTACGTAAGAAGTTGTGAAAAATCCAAATCTGAGGTCAAAACTCGGAAAAACAAATATTTTTAATAAAATGTCGATTCCTACGTAAAAAGTTGTGAAAAATCCAAATCTGAGGTCAAAACTCCGAAAAAGGTAATATTATTAATAAAAGGTCAATTCCTACGTAAAAAGTTGTGAAAAATCCAAATCTGAGGTCAAAACTCCGAAAAAGTAACCTTTAAAAGGTCGAAAATTCAATTTTCAACTGCCATTCTTATTAAAAAGTTCAAAGAGTTGTGACGTCAGACTTCACGTCAAAATGCGCAGAAACGCTTGCGCACAAACAAACGAAGCGGGAGTCTTGAATTATGACGTCATCACCTACGGGCCTACGGGAGCGTATGCCGTGACGTCAAAGTTCACGATTTACCGGTATTTTTTAAATCGATTTATCTCGGGATCTAGGCTACGGGAGCGTATGCCGTGACGTCAAACTTCACGATTTACCGGTATTTTTTAAATCGATTTATCTCGGGATCTAGACGGGAGCGTATGCCGTGACGTCAAACTTCACGATTTACCGGTATTTTTTTAATCGATTTATCTCGGTATCTAGAAGTCAAAGAAGAAAAAGAAAAATTCAGTTCTTCCTTATTTTTCCTGCTCTATGACTTTGAAACATCACCCAAGTAAGAGCAACTGATCTATTGTAAGGAACCCTGGGGGCCACTTAAAGTTAAACCGATCCAATTTTTTTTTTTTTTTTTTCCTTTTTTGATCTCACCCGACCTGAGTGGGACCGGGGAAAAACTAGCAGCACGCGATTGCCCAAATTATCACCCATCCGAATACTAACCACGCTCAACGTTGCTTAACTCCAATGATCCATACTAATACATTCAACGTGTTATTGCCGCTTCCTCGCACTGTTTTAACTAGGACAGGTTCCTATCATCTATCGCAGTTTTCATTTTTAATTTATTCTTTCAAAGTTTCATTTTAGATTCAAAAAGTTCGCTCCAAGCTCTTCTTCCACTTAATTTGCTGTCAGACTGTGGGACAGATTGAGCTCGGGAAAGAAAAGAGATACATTTTTCAAAGGCTGATGGTAAACGAGTGTATGAGCACGAGCTCACTCGGAAAGGCTGGCTTTCTCTTATCCTGTTTGCATTCTCTCTTCGATTTCGGGACGATGAGACTTTAGTAGTTACAGTTCCCTGAGTTTCCTCTATAAAACCTCTTTGAAAAAGAAGAAAAAATAATAATATAAATAAATAAGAAGAACACACATGTGGCCTGTGTCGTAGCATGCCCATCCCGTAGTATGCCTCTCATCAGATGGGCGAGAAGAGACACAATTAGAAGAACACAAATACCTTTTCAAGATGAATCTTCACAAAGTCACGTCAGAATCTATCAATATGAATAAATAAATAAAAATACAAGCTGACGCTGAGCGTATTGGTGAGTCGGATCAAAGTCAATGTAAAGTAAAACCTGCTAGCCTAGTTAGCACGGAGGGTATCGCATCCGCCTCATAAGCGCCAGGTAGCGAATTCGATCCCCACCCCCACCCGGGACGGACTTTATACCAAACAGCTAAGGTTCGTTCTCGGAACGGCAGGCGTTCTCCTATCCTGTCTTCGTTCTCTCTTCGAGATCGGGACGAAAACCTTAGCAGTTACAGTTCCCTCTTAAAAAAAAAAAAAAAAAAAAAAAAAAAAAAAAAAAAAAAAAAAAAAAAAAAAAAAAAAAAAATCCGTCCACTGTATAGAAACACGTGTCCACTACCACTTTTGTGCTCGTGTACCGGACGATTTACTAGAAGAAAAAAAAGATCCCTTTATTTCTATATGTATAAAATTTCCATGCACCTTCATTCTCCTATCCTGTCTTCGTTCTCTCTTCGATTTCGGGACGAAGACCTTGGCAGTTACAGTTCCCTCTTTTTTTTTTAAGAAAAGAAAAAAAAACCGTCCACTGTAGAAACACGTGTCCACTACCACTTTTGTGCTCGTGTACCAGACGATTTATTAGATGAGAAAAAAGTTCCCTTTATTTCTATATGTATAAAATTTCCATGCACCTACACAATATAGAAACATAATACTAACTTGAAACTTTTACAGAAGAAACTCCAGGGTACGTAAAATAGAACAAGCTGGGCCCGTCCCTCCGGGAATTTTTCAGCCCGTAGTTTATTCGATCGTGGTTAAAGAAAATCAGTACCTATGTGCCTACCTAATTTGTTTAATATTCACTTTATTATTATTATTGATTTGATTTTTGATTTTAC
>NW_007383756.1:0-4880 GCF_000475195.1 Diaphorina citri | reverse complement strand
AGAATATCTCGTTTCCGATAAAAATTTTCTAATAACAATAAATTAGAAAGTTGTTTGTCTTTTTATTTTCTACATTTTCCCAATGAAGGTCCATACCAAATTTGGTGCTTTCCTGAATAAATGCAGCTTTTGGCCAAAATTGTGACGTTAGGCCACCCACTACAAGGTAAAATGTCAACAAAAGTCTTGGAGCGAAAGCGGAGAGGGAATGCTGGCGTTGAGCATATACTATAGAAAATATCAAGTATTATACACTCTGCTGGTGATTAAAACGGTATAAATGTTTGCATTTGTCTGACAAATCTCAAGCCAAATCATATTTCAATACAGTAAAACAAGTAAATCAAGCTGTCATCTTGATCAAGGATCGATTGGAAATTAGAAGCTCACACCAGAACTAATCCCTTGGACATCACAGTTGAGGATGGAGTCGCCATAGTGTTATTTATGTTGCTTCGCCATCAAGAAGACATTGTAAAGAATTCCAACAGCCTACTTGATGTGCCTCTTGGATGCAAATTATGCAAGAAAGCCTTCATAACCTTGAGATAATGAGATACGGCAAAACCTTCCGGTTTCTTAGTGGTAGACAAAGATCTGCGGTCTGTATCCCTGTTTATATGGAGAATTGGAGAATTCACTTTGGGTCAGTACATGTTAATCAATAATCTTGTCATTCTTACATGCTTGGTATGTCAGGTGGAATAAATATGAAAACTTGAACACTATCCAAAGATTAAGAAATGTCTATTCTAATAGCTTTTGGACTTCGGAATTATGCAATGCAAACAAACCAAAAAGCTGCAAACTTTGAACAGTGATGAAAATTCGATAACCAAAACTAAAGTTTACACTAAATCCTGCAGGCTTTTCTAAGGATTAGCAGAGTGGAAAGAGATGAAAATCGTAAATAAAATTATCAGAGTAAATGAAAACGAGGACAGTGCTGGGAGTATACATGCCCCAAAACAAACCCAACGAGAAAATGCTCTGGAAAGGATCACCACAAATAACAAGAGCTGTAATCTAGGTGACACTATCTTCCAATGGTTTGCTGAACAGAGTGGAATTATTGTATTTAGTTCGAGTTCTCCCCTCTCTCGCAAAAGATTTCTTTATGGCGAAATTAGTGCTTTTGAGCTTAAGGATACGGATCAGACTGGATATTTTATACAGGCAAATGTTTTTATGTAAGACATTTCTAATTAAAGATGTACCTTTCACAAGACTAGGTCAGTTTTTTTGAATTGAGATTTATTGAATATAGAGATGAAAATTTGAAGATTGACTCAATGATTAATTATTTTGTACCCTCACTGAGAACCACTGTCAGGGATTTTTGAAAGATTTCTGTAAAAAGAGGATTATTTTCAATTCTACGTAGCGTAGGTACGCTAGTAAATTCTGTTTTGTGTAACATGTAAGTACAAGCAGATGAGTAAATGAATACTTGGGGCTCATCATGTGATAAAATGTGTCCATTTGACATGTATGTGTTCGTGTGAGTTGTACATGTTATGGAAGCGAGTAGTGTAGATGTGGTCCATAGTGTACATTTTACATTTTTCAAGATTATTTTGAAAATTATGATCTTCATATTAATATGACATAACACAGAGAACAATTTCTGGCACTTGTTTAATGTACTGTGTAGAACGTATGTGGGAATTTGAAATTTGATTTATACCTTTCTAATGGATGCTGTGAAGCAGAAACATATATTTCCAATTTTCCCATTTAAACCTGTAGTACACACATACATACATACATACGTACGTATGTGAAGCAGAAACATATATGAAAGTACGAGGTGTATCTATGGGTATGGGTTTCGAAATTCTATCAAATTCATTAACAGAGTTTACCCGATTTTGAAAATTTGGACCGATTGCAATACTTTCTCATTACCTTGTATAGGTTCCCTATACGTAAGGATAATAGAAAGTAATAAGAAATTATGTTGAAAGCTGGAAACAATTAGACTTGTAGACGAAGCGCTTTTATTGGCATAATATTGTGATTTTGATCTTTGGCCAATGAGTGATTTCTTGTGGTGAAAACCAGCGACTAGTTAGGTAGAAATATGTTTGTTTATAATTATTCTATCTTACGTAATACCCACCTTACTCATACATAGTTTTACTATGAAATCCAATATGAAATGAAACTGGCTGCCAAGGAGCAAGGTTCGAAGGATAACAACAACGTACTTGAACTGCCTGCTGTTGGAGATTCTAGGACTGTGTTGATCATTACTCTCCAAGCTCTTGTCTAGAAAAACGTCTATTTTGCGTTCTTTAAACCGTGTCAGCAATGTCAGCATGTATTTCTTGTGAACTCTATGTGGAAAATTTGTATTTTGATGGCTATAAGGAAAAAGGAAAAAATACTATGATCACTGAATGTCAAGACTGGAAATTGTGCACTTATTGATTTACGAGTACCTATATGGAGAGCGTCATATGCTCTATGTGCAACAATTTTTTGAGATTTTAATGAGCGGGACTCGAAATTTTAAAGCTATAAAAGTCCCAGACAATCACTTGGTTATCATATTTTATGATTTGTAGGCATTGCAACACTCGCATGTGTAACAAAAATTCAAATTAGTACCACAGTTACAATTACGAGCACGTTCATTTTAGTAAAAAATTGATACTTCAAATTGTACTAGTGTTCGTCAAATGAGGCTTTCCAGCATTGATCCTAGAAGTGCTTTTTTTTTCCTCATAGGTAAATAAAATTCCGTGTTCCATATCTCCACAAGGAAAAAATCATGGGAATCCCTCTAAAATGTGCTGATATTGCTTTCTCAGCACTCTCCTCATATTGCATTATTGATAAATAGTAAATAGTTCTTATTTTATGTACCTACAGAGGTACACGAAACTTCTTGTTACCTAGTTGGTCATACAGTTCTACCTTAGTTTGACTTTCATATTGATTTGATAGTAGGTTGGACTGCTAAATTGATTGCTTTTCTCGTCATCTCAGTGCATTGTGCGATAAAGAGACCTATCTGCAGTAGAGGTTAATGTACCACGTACCAGTGAGATAGGTCAAGTCTTCTTCATGTTTGTGTCTCGTCCAAATGTTTGCTTTTTAATTATTTCGAGATAACTGCGATGATGTGAACTCGTCACAAAGTGTGAAAACAACTCCAATGTCGAGGAAACCGTGACATCCGCAGTTTATTAGCTGAAAATTCATCTCACTAAGGCGGATTTCACATCTAGACTGCAACTTGTAGTATACGGCAGTTTTCATGTTAATGGCTATATAGTCTTATGCGCCTGTTCACACTTGAACTTTAAGTTCCACTTGAACTTTAACTATGTAGCCCTCAACATGAAAACTGCCGTATACTACAAGTTGCAGTCTAGATGTGAAATCCACCTAATTTTCAGTTGAACAGAGATAGAGGATGGAGAGGTTGTTTTCGAACATTGGCAAACTACACAAGTAGAAATATTTTGATCGATTAGAGAGAGAAAAAATCATTTTTTCTGCTAATAGCAACAAAACTTAATAACTCTGAACTTTGAGTTGAATATTCGTTCCCCTATCTACATTGAAGCTGGCTGGAGATCATTACTTACCTACTTTAACAGATTAGAGTATAATTTATCTGTTTGTCTTTTGCAAGCTGTATTCCTATTGTCCATTTTCAATATTGTTCAATGTCCAAGATAGGCAGATAGTGTGAACATTGAACTTTAACTATGTAGCCCTCAACATGAAAACTGCCGTATACTACAAGTTGCAGTCTAGATGTGAAATCCACCTATAATTAGGACTTTTGTGTACGGACCAACGGACCATTTTTGCACCATCTTGTGATTCCATAATGATTAATTTTTTTATACATGAGGTATAGTTTCTTGATATATTGGACTTTTCCTTGGTAG
The DNA here is from genome assembly GCF_000475195.1 of Diaphorina citri. NCBI lineage: Eukaryota > Metazoa > Arthropoda > Insecta > Hemiptera > Psyllidae > Diaphorina > Diaphorina citri. The sequence goes on along the minus strand of NW_007383756.1, from coordinate 972 downwards.
TACTGGCACTTATATGTCCGTTGGTGGAAAATTGTGTCGGCATCGTACAGTGTTTGTACGTAACCTTTGAATAATCTAAAGTTCCAAATCGTAACTTAATAGGTGCGAAACTTTTTCAAATAAACTAGACAGGTTGAACACACTTGATTTCTCAATATATTGACAGTAAGTCGCGCTCAGAGCTCAATGTTCACCTGGTGAAGTCGTAATGATATTTGTCATAGTACATTATTGTACAAATGTAACGTGTACGGCTCATAAAGTCGTCTCCTAGATAAATGAGGGTAATTAAACCGTCGAGCTATTTCTCAACATAGCATGGACTGGGGGGGTTATATCTTAACCACGGACCATGGACAGACGTTAATTCAGGGTAGCCATTCGTTGTCAGATAAAAAATCTCCACCTTACCCTGACTTTCCACATATTGTAATTATTTAAACGTCATTACGAGTAAAGTTTCAAACCCCCTCGGATGCTGTAGGTTTGAGAAAAAGTTCAACCCTTTGTGGGTTTCCTAAGGCTCAAAGGTTATCGCTTTCTCCTTTCTCCTGAGTGATATCTGATCGTTTTTCAACTGGTATAGTGTAGCAAGTAACTCAAGTAAGCTTTTGAAATTAATGGGTTCCAAATTAACGAGATCTTTCCCTCAAGTCCACGTGTCGTTTATCTTACACAACCTGCTGCAGATCTTTTAATCATGGATGGATTAAAATTTAAAAGTCCCTAACAACAAAACTTCACCATTCACACTAATTTCAGTTGATGGTAGGTAAATTAAACTAAGTACCTTCCAGCATAATGTTTAAAAGTCCCTAACAACAAAACTTCACCATTCACACTAATTTTAGTTGATGGTAGGTAAATTGAACTAAGTACCTTCCAGCATAATGCCCTTGCTTTTTCTTGAATACACTTGATCCTATCATCATGAACTGACTGAAATCACTGAAGGAAAAGTTTAGGTGTGTT
>NW_007383755.1:0-4882 GCF_000475195.1 Diaphorina citri | reverse complement strand
TTATTTGAGTTCTCCACTTTCCATTTTCCAATGTAGGTTTATCACACTAAAAACTATTTATTTAATTTATTTTAAGTAGGTATACTAAATTAAAATAATATTATTTTTAGTTAGACGGGTTTCAAGCTTTTGAACGGGATTTAAAATCCGAGATTACACATTGTTTCTTTGCTTGCATGGAATCTGAAATTTACCAATCTTCTTTTGGGTATTTGTTATTGTTACGTATTTGTTATTTTTACCTAGGTACAATATAAAACCAATTGATTCTGCTTTCAGTTCAGTATTTTTTGTTTTTAAACAGTCCTTTTGGTTGCTCTTTCATGGCTCTATTTGTTATCTTGGTACCTTCATTATTTTTCCATTTATTCCCAAACAAAATAACAGGACGACAGTCGCCAACAAAAAGAAGATCCAAGCTCACGACTTCCATTATATTTATAAGCGTCAATAAGTTTCAATGCCTCACACATCTAATCTGTTCCAATCAGGGGCGAATTTAGGGGGGCCTGACCCTAACCAAAGAGATTAATTCCGCTCTGACGTCCACACTTGTTGCCATATGCCACTTAAGTATTTTCAATGTATTTTTCCATTTATTCCCAAACAAAATAACAGGACGACAGTCGCCAACAAAAAGAAGATCCAAGCTCACGACTTCCATTATATTTATCAGCGTCAATAAGTTTCAATGCCTCACACATTTAATCTGTTCCAATCAGGGGCGAATTTAGGGGGGCCTGACCCTACCCAAGGAGATAAATTCCGCTTTGGACGTCCACACTTGTTGCCATATGCCACTTGTGTATTTTCAATAATTACGTGAAAGAGGGCCTCTGAGTGATTTTTTTCGTCTTCTAACTTCCATAGCCATAACTATGAACGAACAAGTCCAACAACCAGATAATTTTATTATAACCAATAACGGGAGCGAGGGAGGGTTGTATTATGACTTTATTGGGTTTTGATTTTTAGCCCCCTCACTAAAATCCTGGATACCGGCCTGGTTTTATTTAGTCCGTATTGCAATATGCCTTGGCTAATGTCATGTACGAGAGTATGCTCATTTGGCCATCTATTGTGCTTCATCAAATTCAATAACCTTCGTTTCCATTGAAGTTTTCCCTATGGAAACATCTTTTGTTTTATTGCAATATGCCTTGGCTAATGTCATGTACGAGAGTATGCTCATTTGGCCATCTATTGTGCTTCATCAAATTCAATAATCTTCGTTTCCATTGAGGTTTTCCCTTATGGAAACATCTTTTGTTTGAATTTCAAGGTGGAATGCAGTATGAAAGAAACATCTCATGTTGGTTTATTTAACAAGATATTGAAGATGTTCGTTAAAGTTTCGTCAGAGGAGGTAGGTATATCAGTACTTTTTTTCCCTTGAAGAGTTTTTGATAGAGGGAAGTATAACTACTGGAAAGGTACGGTTTCCGAGAATGAATCTTATGTGTCTAGGATGAAGATCGCCCCGCACGAGAACCGAACCAGCGATCTGGCGCTTACATACCCTTTAAGCTAATTTCATTGTGGAGTTCAAATAAGACTATTACCCAGTGATATAGGATCACTAGTTAGGATGTGTTTCTGAGTGTGTGTATTGCCATGAGATGTTCGTTAAAGTTTCGTCAGAGGAGGTAGGTATATCAGTACTTTTTTCCCTTGAAGAGTTTTTGATAGAGGGAACTATAACTACTGGAAAGCTACGGTTTCCGAGAACAAATCTTATGTGTCTAGGATAAAGATCGCCCCGCACGAGAACCGAACCAGCGACCTAGCGCTTACATACCCTTTAAGCTAATTTCATTGTGGAGTTTTACCCAGTGATATAGGATCACTAGTTAGGATGTGTTTCTGAGTGTGTGTATTGCCATAACATTGTAAACTGCAAGTCTTTTACTTCAAGAAAATGCTATGTTTTTATGCAATCCAACCCCATAGGTCATGTACACATTCCGAGAAGAAGTGGCCATAATTGTGATTTTATGTATATAGGTAGGCCAAGATTTTCTGACTGAAAATTCAATCATGATCTGTAAACGTACGTGATGTTTGTAGGTACAAGTAGGTAATATTTATAGGTATGTTTGTAGGTATACGTAGGTAATTATCTCAATAAAAGCATGCGTCTTGTAGGTAGGTAAGTAGGTACGCAAGATAAGGTACAGTACAAACAGTAGGTGAGGTAGGTAGTGCCTACCACAAGTTACAAAAACGTAGTATTTACCTACTTATAATCTGAGAGAACGTGGCATAACTTGAGATAACATATTTTACTATCATTAACCTCTGATAAGTTTGTCTTAAAGTGTGTGTTCAACATTTACGATCATTAATTGCTGAATTCTCTGATAGCATTAGGTTAATCTTATTCAAGATTAAGTCTTATTCAAGATAAGGTTAATCTTATTCAAGATTAATCTTATTCAAGATTAAGTCTTGAACTAATTCATGATTATCGCCGTTTTCAAGATTACAATCACCAGTGTAAGGGGCCAATTTGATCATGAAAACTAAGGTAGACCACATCGATATGGGTAGTGGCTGTAGATCGGATTACCTACTTAATGTTATTTTAAGAGTAGGTACCTATATTACCCGTATAATCGGCTGTACAGGTTGGTATTTATGAAATGTACATAGTTATCTAGGAAATAAATTGCTGAATTGATCAACTTTAAAAATAAATTTCAATTGTGTTCATCGTGATGTCACAAAGTTCGTTTCCCGATTAACAAACCTCACTAAATTTTATGACTTGACTTGGACTCAAAACATAACCTCCAGATCCAGCACTGCTCTAACCACTACACCACTGAAGTTGATGGGGAATTATAAAATGGTAGGTAATCCCAGGTATTATGACACTCGCGAAGCGAAGACGGGAAGAAAGTCGATATTCAGTAATGACCTTTGCTGGAGACAAAGGCATGACAGATATAGGGCGTTTTCCATACTAGTAGTAGTAACCTTTGCAGCAGTATGCAGTGGAGTTTGGTGAGATTTTCAAAGGGGGAGCCTGTAAACCCCTCACAGTGTGCCGATCTGCCATAAATAGAGCAGCAAGCAATAGGGGTAGTAGAAGGAGGTGGAAGAATGGTGAGAGTTTGTTGAGATTCAAAGATGGGCCAATCAGTTGGTGAACAGAACACTGACCTACGAGCATATCTCTAAATGAGTTATTTAATAAAACGTTTCTCTTAATTGTATGCCGATCTGCTGTTGATATTTACCTTATTGTATAATTACAAATTTTCATCAGTAAATGGTTTCTTCAAAAGAAATTGATCCCAAGGGTCAGGGAAATCTAGCCCCTTGACAAATGGAGTGTGCCTGAAGGCATTGTGATGCGTTCCAATCCACTCGACCCCAAAGCTATGAACCCATATAATTATAAGTACAGTATACCGATATAAGTATTGTGATGTGTTCCAATTTCCAATCCACTCGACCCCAAACCTATGAATCCATATAATTATAAGTACAGTATACCGATATAAGTGCTTTATTTAGACTCTCAGCTTGGAACAAGTTGTTCCATTATACCAACAGTTTACTGGCGGTCTTTTATCCAGATTGAATAATTTCTTATTATTTTCGGTAAGTGGTGGTAAGTAAGGAGTGAAAAAATATAGAGCAAGTTAACCTATGCTTCGCATTAAATAAATATAATAGATAAAGATTACTCAATTCTTGCCTGGAATGGGTACTAGTATCCAGGTACAATTATATCAAATTCTGTCATAATGATGTCCCTTCTTGATTGGAATTGGGTGTCGTTTACCACTTATTTGTATATTATTATTAGATATTATTTTACCTACTTGTACAACTATTATAAAACTACAATGTTAAAAATAAAAAGCCATTATTACAAATTATCGTACCGAAAACGAAGAGAGAAGGAAGACAGGATAGGAAAAAGTCAGCCGTTCCGAGAACGAATCTTATCTATTCTATTTGGGATAAAATCCGCCCCGGGAGGGAATCGAAAACGCGACCTCGAGCTTACAAGGTTGACGCGCTACTCTCGAAGCTAATTTGACCTGCAAATTAATATTTTAAGCGCAGACAAACCCCTCAAACCTAACGCGTTTTAAAAATTCACCATACCACACCCCAACACTCGAAAATATTAAAAATGTCAAACCACATCACTACCGCGCTCCCAAACACTGAAAGCGAGCGGGGGAGCAGCTTTTCCCATTTCCTATTGATTTAATCAAGGTAATAGCTTCCTCATATTTCCCTCGAAGCGAAGTATATTATTATTAGATATTATTTTACCTACTTGTACAACTATTATAAAACTACAATGTTAAAAATAAAAAGCCATTATTACAAATTATCGTACCGAAAACGAAGAGAGAAGGAAGACAGGATAGGAAAAAGTCAGCCGTTCCGAGAACGAATCTTATCTATTCTATTTGGGATAAAATCCGCCCCGGGAGGGAATCGAAAACGCGACCTCGAGCTTACAAGGTTGACGCGCTACTCTCGAAGCTAATTTGACCTGCAAATTAATATTTTAAGCGCAGACAAACCTAACCACTCAAACCTAACGCGTTTTAAAAATTCACCATACCACACTCCAACACTCGAAAATATTAAAAATGTCAAACCACATCACTACCGCGCTCCCAAACACTGAAAGCGTTTCCCATTTCCTATTGATTTAATCAAGGTAATGGCTTCCTCATATTTCCCTCGAAACGAAAACGGGAAGAAAGTCGATATTCAGTAATGACCTTTGCTGGAGACAAAGGCATGACAGATATAGGGCGTTTTCCATAGTAGTAGTAACCTTTGCAGCAGTATATGCAGTGGAGTAGTAACCTTTGCAGCAGTATATGCAGTGGAGTAGTAACCTTTG
>NW_007383754.1:0-4883 GCF_000475195.1 Diaphorina citri | reverse complement strand
TAGTAGAAAGCACAGAAAAAGGGTTTAGAAACATCTTCGGATTCATAAAACCGGTTCAGACTTTTCCAGAGGTTCAAAAGTAAAAGAATTGGAATCAAAAAAATTAATCACAAATAATCGCGATCTCTAAAAAAGATCGAAATTCAAAAGCCGAGCACACACGTCAAAACTGTGCCGAAAAAGACATTTAAAATTCGACCCCAATCAGTCGAAATTAGTCGAAAAACTTTGTGAAAAATCCAAGAAAAACTATGTCGGAAAATTTAGGAAAAATTTGGAATGATAGCATGTTGCATGCACTAGTTCCCCACGGATCACTGAAGTTAGGTAACGTTGCGCGTGGTTAGTACTTGGATGGTGACCATCTGACCCCTATACCAGAAAAAGTTCATTTAGAAAAACTTAAAATAATAATAAATAAAATAATTAAAAAAAGAAATAATAATTACATAAAAACGGTTTATCAGGCAAAAAGAAAACACTGAAAAAACCAGACGCACGTAAAGATTGTACGGTTTGGTATTGTGGTACGCTTGAATGATAAGATGGAAGGAGTGGGGGAACCAGAGTACCACTTCTTCGTATATTCTGGTTCGAAGAGGTTTTTTGGTACTTGTTTCTGGTGTGCTGGGTTTGGTGTTGGTGGTGGGAGTTGGCCTATCTGGGTCAGTGGTACAACGGGAATGCGGCAATGAAACTTGTTCTCTCGGATCTTGTTGTTGCTTCTTTCGTGTTCAACTTCATCTCAGATGTTTCTTCGTCTTCCTCTTTCGTTCTCTTCTTCCTTGTACCTATCCTTTCTTCTACCTGTGAGTTTTGTCTTTATCTATAAGTTTCTTATTTTTTCTTCTTCTTTATAAATACCTATATCTTTCTTTTTAATCTTTTTATCTGCAAGTTCCTTGTACATCACTGTTAAACGGGCGTTAAATTAAGGAGCTAATGGCTGATAGTATACGTATTATGACTGGAGATTTACTTTGCAATTTAATCCTTTAGTGATACATAGAGGTTAGAGGGTCCTCTATCATACAACATCGTGTGTTTTATGTACATAGTATTTGATGGGAAAGAAGAAGAAGAAGAGGAGGAACATGAAGAGGAGGAAGAAGAAGAAGAAGAAGGAGGAGGAGGAGAAGGAGAAGAAGAAGAAGAAGAAGAAGAAGAAGAAGAAGAAGAAGAAGCCAATCAGATTGCTTAGTAAGAAAAGTGAATATTCTCTTGCTAAAGAAATAGCAAAAGGTTGAGTGCGAGGGGCATGGAAGAACAAGAAGACGAAGAAGAAGAAGAAGAAGAAGAAGAAGAAGAAGAAGAAGAAGAAGAAGAAGAAGAAAAAGAAGAAGAAGAAGTCAATCAGATTGCTTAGTAAGAGAGTGAATATTCTCTTGCTAAAGAAATAGCAAAAGGTTGAGTGCGAGAGGCATCCAACCAGAATCAAAAGTCAGCCCAAAGCAATCACCCCAGGGCTGATTGAGAGGCTGACGAAAAACGCCGACCCCGTCTGATGTCTGAACACGGGAAAAGGAGGCAAAAAAGAAGAAGATACTATACATATCTAAAGAAGAAGATACTATACATATGTACCTATAAATGGAATAAAATCAAGAAACTTACGGTTGGTACTGAGGACAAAATAATCCGATAGGTAAATGAGGTTGAAACGTAATCCTGTTCAACAAAAATAACTGATTCGATTTGAAATGTTTCCGTTACTCAAAAAAATCACCGCACTCTTCACCAAACTGTAAAACGGAAAAAAATATTATTGATAAAACAAACACTCAAACAGTAATATTTAAAACAAAATGGATATTAACGTTATTTTACTGTTATTAGTTAATTCACCTACGAATAAATCGAAAGAGTTATCTTTAGATCTTTGATTTTCTTAAGATCTTTGAAAATCTTTTAGGATAAAACGTTTGAAAAATTTTGTGTGGAAAGGAAAATTCTATGTCACTTGTAATATTTTAAGTAATTTAGGTCATAAGTTATGTTCTAGTACAAATTTATTTTGGTAGTCAAAGTCGGTTTGGTTATAGAAAAGCAAAATTGGAATGTAGGTTGAAAAAAGTAAACAAAGAGGCATCCAACCAGAATCAAAAGTCAGCCCAAAGCAATCACCCCAGGGCTGATTGAGAGGCTGACGAAAAACGCCGACCCCGTCTGAACACGGGAAAAGGAGACGAAAAAGAAGAAGATACTATACATATCTAAAGAAGAAGATACTATACATATGTACCTACCTATAAATGGAATAAAATCAAGAAACTTACGGTTGGTACTGAGGACAAAATAATCCGATAGGTAAATGAGCTTGAAACGTAATCCTGTTCAACAAAAATAACTGATTCGATTTGAATGTTTCCGTTACTCAAAAAAATCACCGCACTCTTCACCAAACTGTAAAACGGAAAAAAATATTATTGATAAAACAAACACTCAAACAGTAATATTTAAAACAAAATGGATATTAACGTTATTTTACTGTTATTAGTTAATTAACCTACGAATAAATCGAAAGAGTTATGTTTAGATCTTTGATTTTCTTAAGATCTTTGAAAATCTTTTAGGATACACATGATTGAGTATCGAACACTTGACATCGTTCTGTGAAATGTGAAGTCGGTGCCACATTCGGTGACAGAATGCGGTTGCGTTTTTCTCAGATAAAAAAGGAATATTAAGGAGATTTAAATGAGAAGAGAGCTTGTTTGTGTTTGGAGTTTGGTGAGCGAAGAAACCGATGTGTGTAGAGGGCCTATCCCCCCAATAGGTTTTCTAGAGGGAACTGTAACAACTAAGGTCTTTTCATCCTAAAATTGAAGAAAACAGTATAGGATAGGAGAAAGACAGCCGTTCCTACAACGAACCTTGTCTGTTTAGGACTTGTAAGCCCCAGGCCACGGGCTCAATTTCCGCACAGGGCGAAATAAAATTTATCCTAAACAGATAAGGTTCGTTATAGGAACGGCTGTCTTTCATCTATCCTGTCCTCCCTTTGATTTCGGGACTATAAGACCTCTGTCGTTATAGTTCGCTCTGTCAAACCTCTTGAGAAAAAACAACGGCTTTTAATAAGTATCTATTCCTTTGTGAATGCAGCGCTCAGCAGCAAAATGATCAATCCAGTAGATCGAATATTATTGAAGACATTAACATTAGCTCATTCCATCATCGAATGAACAATCTCTTAGCAGCGGTATGGTGTCTTTGACACGAATAATTATAAAAGTGCATCCTATTCATGTAAACGAAACAACCGAATCTATTTAATGTCACAAAACTCCCAACAAGATAGAAGATCAGGTACATTAGTAGACCAGCGTTGCTCAAGACAATTTAAACAAAAGGTGTCTTTTTATGTTAGTAAAGTGTCACTGTGTAACTGTTGAGGTTTCAGTTATGAGAAAAATCTCCATTTGGCCACAAGCTAAGGTTCTCTTCATCCAGATTTACCTGTGCATCATCAGCAACTAGCTTTTAAATATGACTTACTTTAGGCTGGATAAGTAGACATTGAAGAGCTAGACTTCACTTAAGGGCTAGTTTTTCTATGCTTATGAATAGGAAAACCAGCCTTCAAGTCAAGGTTACTCCTGAGCTAAAGGCTTAAATCTCAAGGCGGTTTCAGAATTCCCAGCCCAACACTACCTAAGAATAACTCATCTCCTAGCTTGAGAACTGCTATCATAGATCAATTGACAATCTAACTCCAGATGCTTCAGACCTTGATGACACCAATGTAAAACCATTTTCACATTACCTCAGAGTTGAAGGCGATGGGAATCATCCAGTTTGAAGCCTCCTGACGAGGTCCTGGCGAAGGTGGCAGAAATCGTTCAACCAGGAATAACATCATCGTTTGGGGGGAATCGAGGATCCTCTCTGGCCTACTTGCTATTGAGTACGTGAAAGACGTCTTCCAGTGCTCTAAAGAAGTAACCTTTCTTATATCTAGGGGTTTGACGTCACTGTATTTTATGTGATAAAGGTTAAACACACGATGCTGTACCGAATTTCATCAAATTTGACCCAACCGTTCAAGAATAAAAGGAAGTGAAATCATCGAGTTGTTTGTTAAGGCCTTCAGTGACTGTGGGGGGTTTCACCCACCATTCGGAGATGAGCTACCCGCCTGCTCACCATCAACTTCACCCAGCCTGGAGTGGGACCGGGAAAAGTCAACAGCACGTGATTGTTGTTGTTGTAGTAGCCAAAGTCCCATCAGGTTCTTCCATCCCCATCTGTTACTGGTAGGCCTAGGTGTTCGGAGATGAGCTAGCCGCCTGCTCACCATTAACTTCACCCAGCCTGGAGTGGGACCGGGAAAAGTCAACAGCACGTGATTGTTGTTGTTGTTGTAGTAGCCAAAGTCCCATCAGGTTCTTCCATCCCCATCTGTTACTGGTAGGCCCAGGTGTTCGATGATCGGGTCTCCGTCCCAGGACAACTTGAAGTATGCTGCTGTATACTTCAACCAAGGATCATCAACCTCCAAAACCCACCCACTCTGCACGTGATTGTCCAGATAGTCACTTAACTCAAAATCCCTGACCAGGACTAACCTTACAGCCTAATTATCTCATGGACATCTTATAGCCTAATCAACCCGTTTTACCTTTACCTTATAGGCTTTATAGCCTCTGTAGTCTAATGGGTCACCTTATCGCCCATCAGGTCAGCGGTCAGCGATTTAATCGGAGCTTGCGTGAAGATTATTGGTGACATCCGGTTTCTATTGAGTTCCTCGTTTATTTTACCTGTAGAAACATTTCTTGAGAAAATCTAGGTATATCTTGGTTTAGAATAGAATATACCTTGTTTATCCTGCTCGAATGAGACTAAAAATTCCCTTTACCCCAGCAGTCTAAACAAGGTCT
>NW_007383753.1:3272-4607 GCF_000475195.1 Diaphorina citri | reverse complement strand
TATTCTACCCCCTCTACACTTACTCCCTCTTCTCCTATTGCTATTCTCCTTTCAGCGTTTAAACTCTCTCTCTCTCTCTCCTTCCTTTTGCTTTCCTCCCCTCTCTCCTCTCTCTCTCTCCTTCCTTTTGCTTTCCTCCCCTCTCTCCTCTCTCTCTCCCCTCCTTTTTATTTTCTCTCCCCTCCCCTCCCCCTGGGGAGGATTTAATAGGGTGTAATAACCCCCACCAAATAATGGGGTCATGGTTAAAATAAAAAGAGGTATCTACCTGCATATCATACTCAGTGGTGTAGGTGGTGGACTCCGGGTTCGAAGGTTGGTGGTTCGAGTACCAAGTCTGGTCAAATTTGTTTCAGAGAAGTGTAAAAATCGGGGATCGATATATATGTAGGTAAGTGATTTAGGTATAAACCGGGAAATGATATTATTCTGTGACATTTATTATTTTTCGGTGTTCCTTAGCCGTTGTCGGAAACCTCATGACCTGACTCGGTGGTCTAGTGGTCAAGACGCTCGGCTGATAATCAAGACGTTCTGGGTTCAATCCCAGCCGAGGCGAGGTATGGAATTTTTTGCTTATTTATTTGAGAATTTGACCATCACAATAATATTATTATTGTAGTCGTCTAGTGCAGAGGTAAGAACTGGGAGAAAGAGGAGGAAGAAAAATAAGACCATGGGAAAATCTAATACTTCTATACGTTATGGATAACGTGTAGAATAACCATGATGTTTGCCAACCTCCGGAACGGAGACGGCACCTCAAGAAGAAGAAGAAGAAGAAGAAGAAGAAGAAGAAGAAGAAGAAGAAGAAGAAGAAGAAGAAGAAGAAGAAGAAGAAGAATTAAAGATAAGAAGCAGAAGAAGAAGAAGAAGAAGGAAATATAAGGAGCAGAAGAAGGAAGGAGAAGAAGAAGAAGAAAGGGGAGGGGGAATAGGAATTGGTAGCTGAAGTAAAAAGTACTTTCAAAAAATAATAGCATGGTTAAAATAAAAAGAGAAAATGGAGAAGAAACTCCGGAAATTGTAAAAACACAGAAGTCATTTCAAAACAGAAGAGGAAGAGAAGGAAGAGGAAGAGGAGGAAGAAAGACAGCATAAGAATTAAAATAAAGGAGAGGGAAAGGCGGAGGCAGAGAAGTAGAAGAGGACGAAGAAAGAAAAATAAGAGAAAGAGGAGAGAGGAAGAAAATAAGGTAAGAATTAAAAATTACGGTATTGTAAAAGAAGAGAAGAGCGAGAGAGAGAGAGAGAGAGAGCGAGAGAGAGAGAGAGAGAGAGAGAGAGAGAGAGAGAGAGAGAGAGAGAGAGAGAGAGAGAGGGGGGGGGAGAGAG
>NW_007383753.1:0-2707 GCF_000475195.1 Diaphorina citri | reverse complement strand
TAGAGAGAGAGATCACATACTAAATAAAGCCCACAATAAAACGATCAATCCCATCGATTCATCGCCATCAAAAGGACATTTGTCACTTGAAGGGCCTCCCCATTACTCCACCTACCGTATAAGCCCTATTCCATTACAAGAAACCGTATTAACGGTCTTGAAGCAAGAGCGACTGCGGAGAGAGAGAGAGAGAGAGAGAGAGAGAGAGAGAGAGAGAGAGAGTATTTTATCTGCACTACAACTGTTTTATCTGTAAAATAGCAAACTGTTTTATCTAGGTACACAATAAATGTTTTATCTGTAGTGGTTAGCGCGGTGAACTCTGGGTCTGGAGATTGGTGGTTCGAGTCCAGGTTTTGAGTCATTAAATTCATCATAGTGTATCAAGCGGGACAAGCATTTATGCAGCTTACCAGAATTGAAATCCCGAAAAATAACTTTTTTGTCTGTACCATAACTGTTTTATCTGCACAATAGTACTCAATTGTCCTCACGAGGCTGAGTACACCCCGAACTCCAAGCACAGAACCGAAAAACTTCGACCCCGCCGGGAATCGAACCCGGGACCTCCGGAGTGCAAGCCTAGTGTGATACCCTCTCGGCCACGGAGGTTGCTACTATTTCATCTACACAATAAGTGTTTTATCTGAACCATAACTGTTTTATGTGGTGTTTTAACTACCGACCATGAAAACTTTACTGTCCTTCTTACTTTTCATCAGTGTTAAAATTTAATATCACCCCATTATTCCTTTGTCCGACAACCTTCTATAAAGCTTGTCCTTCGTTTTATTCTTGTTTTGTTTTATTCTCCTCCTTTTACTTCCCCCTTTTGATCTTCCCGTCTTCACTCTTCTTCGTCTTCACGAATCCTTCTTCTTCCTCTTTCTTCTTGTCCTCCATCCCCTTAACTTCTCTTGATTTCCTTTCTCAATCCTTTCTTTTTATCTTCCTTTTTCCTTTTTCTCCGTACATTTTTTTCTTCGTTCCTTCTTTTCTCTGACATTCCCTTTTCGTATATGTTTCTTTTTTGCTTCTCTTCTCTTCTTCTATGTGTTCTCCTCTTACTTTTCCTTATGACTCTTATAGCAAGCTGATCCCGTACAAAGGACGGGTCAACCACTAGTGTTGTCATTTTCATGGCAAGGGATTTTAGGTTAGGTAGGCGTTTGTATGTGTGTGTGGAGAAGTATAGTATTTACATTACACTTAATGTCATCTTGTACGAAATTCTTATGTATACAAGGTGTTCAACCGCAGACAAATCCAAAGGCTTTAAAAAAAAAAAAAAAAAAAAAAAAACATTTAGAAAAAACTTATAGGGTGCTGGGAGCCCAATCGGGTGACTAGGTTCCGGCACACTATAATATAGCATTCCAACAGTCTAAATCAGGGGAAGTAACCCAATAATAGAGTTCTTCCACCCTTAACTTGTCACCATTTTATTTATTTATTTTCAGTGTACCTACGGCTCAAAAAGAGTAGAAACTGATTTTGAGGGAATGAGGGGTCATTTTCTGTGTTGACAGTTTCAGTTGGAACACGCTGTATATTATTATGTTTATGTAGCAATTTGCCATTTGTTCTTCTGCTTGTCCTAAGTTGTGTACTTTGGTACTTTACGGTGCAAGATTACTATCTATGGTATAAAACGTTTAAATTGCAAGTCTTTTGTCCAAATTATGTTCCATGCTGACAGTAGATTCTATTTTATGAGATTTTGTGTACTTTGTGTTCACAGAAGAAAGGATTACTATCTATGGTATAAAACGTTTAAATTGCAAGTCTTTTGTCCAAATTATGTTCCATGCTGACAGTATAGATTCTATTCTATGAGATTTTCAGTGTTTGTGGGGGTGCACTGTAGTACTCCTTAAACTCCTCATCTGTTCTTAACTTCTTACGTTTTAGGTATAAGTATAACGATATAATAATATCTATTTCAGTTGTGTTGGTTGTGTGATTCAAACAAGATATTATGAATGCAGTTGAATAAGATCTATGGCAAGATGTTTTGTTCGTTGAAGAAAAAAAAGAAGACATTTCTATCTCCATTTTTTAAGTTTGATAGAGTCAATTGCAACTGCCAAGGTCTTATCGTCCCGAAAGCGAAGAAAGAAGTGAGACAGGATAGGAGAAAGCCAGCCGTTCCGAGAACAAACCTTATCCCTTCAGGATAAAATCTACCCTAGGCGGGAATTGAACCAGCAGCCTAGCGCATACAAGACAGACGCTCTACCCACCAAGCTGGTCACGGACGTCACAACACCCACTATAGGCTGATCATGGAACTCTAAATCAAGCTGAAAATGGTGTACTGTGACGTCACACCAGGTCTGTCTGGCTAGGGGATGTTAAACAGAGAGTAGGCACACTAGTGACTAGCTGTGGGACTATAAACAGGGAGAACAGCTAACCCTAACCAGCCTAGCTAACTGACAGTTCCTCAAAGGGTTCTCTCTGCTTTTAAAGAATAAGCACAAGTCCTCACGATGCGCGATGGTTGACTGCGATTCAAGACGAGCCGATTAAACATGGCTAGAGACCATCACCTCGCTGTATGGCATACCTATAAAGAGATATCTTTTCTTGATTCTGTCATCACCGTTCGGCTACAGCTGAAGCCGCTACAACAACAACACCAACAACAACAACAACAACAACAACAACAACAACAACAACAACAACAACAAAAACAACAACAACA
>NW_007383752.1:0-4883 GCF_000475195.1 Diaphorina citri | reverse complement strand
CACACACACACACACACACACACACACACACACACACACACACACACAAGTTTTCCCCTGTCATTTATTGCAGACTTTTGGGGGAGAAATTGTTCCTATAAGGAAAATGAAGGGAATTTCGACATGATTCAACTTTTTTTCCTTCGTAATATCAGCTTAAAATATATGTACTTGAAAGTGGCAACCCTTGTGCTAGGGCGATCATTGGCATAAGAAAATATCCGTGGAAATCCAATAAAGTAAAATGCATTAAGCGTTGAGATTTTGCTTCGTGAAGAAGGTTCTCTAATTTTATTTATTAAAATGATCAAAAAAATCTGGATGTGTGACTTCGTAAAGATGATACCCCCCGTAAAATAATCAGATATGTACATAGGTACATACGAGTGAGAATTTACTGGCTATACTTCAATCGCTCCCAGGAAGAAGCGCGTTATTGTGGTTCAATAATACCTGGTGGAATTTCATAGAGTTCAATAAGTAGTTTGATACTAGGTGCGAACATCTTGTCCGAAATCGGGTCACGCAGAAGAAGGTACACGTGCTAATTGCAGTAGCAAAAACATAGGCCATTCTTCCTGGGAAGGATTCACTTGTAGATCATGTCCTCTGAATGTTTGAATGGGCATCGCGCATGGCATGGCATTTAACTTTCTCCTAATCCATAACGAAGCATTGCGTTGGTCCGCCACTGATAATGTTTTATTATTATTTAGGCGTATTGTATGAGGATATTTATTACTTTGAACTGAAATTAAAAAAGATCCTTACCAGCAGATATGTACATATACTTATATACATATACTTATCTCAGAGAAGTTAGGAGTTGAGATAGGTACTCTGAATTCGAAATGGAAAACATGTTTTCTTGTACGTGATGGTCAACAGTTCCAGGACTTTAACCAAAACCAGATGAGTTAACAGGTTGAATGACATCAGGGGGCTGAATGGATGAAGAGCTTCGCACTTCGCGCACTTAACTTTCCGCACTTCACAATAGATGGAAAAAATCTTAGACAGCCTAGTAAGCTTGAAGGGTAGCGCGTCTGCCTTGTAAGCGCAAGCTCGCGGGTTCGATTTCCGCCCGGGCCGGATTTTATCCTAAACAGATAAGGTTTGTTCTCGGAACGACTGGCTTACTGGCTTTCTCCAATCCTGTCTTCCTCCTCTCTTCGATTTCGGGACGATAAGATCTTCGTAGTTACAATTCCCTCTATCAAACCTCTTTTTATCCTTTTCTTTAAAAAAAGGCTCTGAATATAATGAAATAAATTGAAAGTCTAAAGTCTGGGCATTGTCCGTTTTAAGTACAGTATACGTACCTACCTACCTACCTACCTACCTACCTACAGACTACACAGACAAATAACGTCTCGGTATTCAAATCCCATATCTTGTACAAAAAACGAACAAACATACAAACAAACTGCCTTGTAAGCGCGAGCTCGCGGGTTCGATTTCCGCCCGGGCTGGATTTTATAACAGATAAGGTTTGTTCTCGGAACGGCTGGCTTTCTCCTCTCTTCGCTTTCGGGACGACAAGACCTTAACAGTTACAATTCCCTCTATCAAGCCTCTTTTTATACTTTTCTTTAAAAAAAGGCTCTGAATAAGATGAAATAAATTGAAAGTCTAAAGTCTGGGCATTGTCCGTTTTAAGTCCAGTATACGTACCTACCTACCTACAGACTACACAGACAAATAACGTCTCGGTATTCAAATCCCATATCTTGTACAAAAAAACGAACAAACATACAGACAAACAAATCTACCTACCTACAGACTACACAGACAAATAACGTCTCGGTATTCAAATCCCATATCTTGTACAAAAAAACGAACAAACATACAGACAAGAGACAAACAAGCAAGCATCGATTCCACTTTTTTTTATTGACATTAAAATGATTGTTTTTAATGTGGTGGACAAATAACAAACACCTCAAGCTGAACTTTTTTATAATGGGTATTTGTGTGATCACTTTATTGTCATTAATGCTAGGCTATTAATAATATGCAAAATCCGCCCCGGGCGGGAATCGAACCCGCGGCCTAGCGCTTACAAGGCAGACGCACTACCAACTAAGCTAAGTAGGCTGGCAAGGTATATTCTATTCTATTCTATAAGGAAAATGAAGGGAATTTTCGACATTTGTTTCAACACTCTTTTCCTTCGTAATCTCAGCTTAAAATATGTACCTACCCAGCTCATAATATAACATTGATTCCCGAGCTGAGGTTATGATGTACTTATTATTAGTTATGCACTTTATGCACCTAAATGTACATAGGTATCCTTACCGAAGATATGTATAGCAGTTACAGCCCCTCTCTTAAGAGCTAATAATATGCCATAAAAATAGTCATTGGTGGAGATGCCAGAACTCCCATGTTTGTTTTAATGCATGAAACTCTTACCTCTATGACACAAACAGCATAGCGTGAAATTGTACTTGAATATGTAATGATTTAATGAAATAAGAATGGATAAATAAAATATTTTAAAGGAAAATACCTGAATTATTACTGATTAAGTGATTAACAAGGAAAATAATAGATGAGAATTTTTTGCCTGAACAGAAAACCCATAGCCAAAGTATTTATTATTATTATTTTTCGGTATGTGAGAACACGTGTTTCCTCAGACGGTCACCCGTCCAGATACCAACCACACACAACGTTGCTAAATTTAAGTGATCCATTTGGGAACTGGTAAATTAAACGTACTATTACTGCAAAACCAGAATTTCCCACGTTACAGAGATTTTCACTAGTTGATTATTCTGAAAATACCTCCTACTTAGGTGCTTTTTACTTTCGGCTACTTTAATGTCTCACTGCAATCTAAAAGATAGAGATACTCCTACCTTATTAGACTACTAAAGATACCTGGGTGGTTGGCTCCCACTTCTTGTCACTATCTGAACTTTTATGAAGGACATGTCACTTATTATGACAATTTTTGGTGCAGGGGATTACCTTGGTATCTGCATGATACCTACATAACAAATTATTTACTTGATACCTAACTAACAAATTACCTACTTGATATCTACCCCAAATTTGAGAACTAAAAGCACAAGAAGTTCAGTTTCAGGGCTGAAATTAAGAGGGGTTAAAAAGGTTCTCGATTTTTACTTAGAAGATAGCGAGTGAAACAGCCTCACTACAAGAAGAATGAGTTGCAGCGAGTCCAGATTGAACTGAGGAAGGGTTTTGACGAGGCCAAGTCTAAGGTGAGTAGCGATTCGCTTCGATAGCGAGTGAAACAGCCTCGCTACAAGAAGATAGCGAGTGAAACAGCCTCACTACAAGAAGAATGAGTTGCAGCGAGTCCAGATTGAACTGAGGAAGGGTTTTGACGAGGCCAAGTCTAAGGTGAGTAGCGATTCGCTTCGATAGCGAGTGAAACAGCCTCGCTACAAGAAGATAGCGAGTGAAACAGCCTCACTACAAGAAGAATGAGTTGCAGCGAGTCCAGATTGAACTGAGGAAGGGTTTTGACGAGGCCAAGTCTAAGGTGAGTAGCGATTCGCTTCGATAGCGAGTGAAACAGCCTCGCTACAAGAAGATAGCGAGTGAAACAGCCTCACTACAAGAAGAATGAGTTGCAGCGAGTCCAGATTGAACTGAGGAAGGGTTTTGACGAGGCCAAGTCTAAGGTGAGTAGCGATTCGCTTCGATAGCGAGTGAAACAGCCTCGCTACAAGAAGATAGCGAGTGAAACAGCCTCACTACAAGAAGAATGAGTTGCAGCGAGTCCAGATTGAACTGAGGAAGGGTTTTGACGAGGCCAAGTCTAAGGTGAGTAGCGATTCGCTTCGATAGCGAGTGAAACAGCCTCGCTACAAGAAGATAGCGAGTGAAACAGCCTCACTACAAGAAGAATGAGTTGCAGCGAGTCCAGATTGAACTGAGGAAGGGTTTTGACGAGGCCAAGTCTAAGGTGAGTAGCGATTCGCTTCGATAGCGAGTGAAACAGCCTCGCTACAAGAAGATAGCGAGTGAAACAGCCTCACTACAAGAAGAATGAGTTGCAGCGAGTCCAGATTGAACTGAGGAAGGGTTTTGACGAGGCCAAGTCTAAGGTGAGTAGCGATTCGCTTCGATAGCGAGTGAAACAGCCTCGCTACAAGAAGATAGCGAGTGAAACAGCCTCACTACAAGAAGAATGAGTTGCAGCGAGTCCAGATTGAACTGAGGAAGGGTTTTGACGAGGCCAAGTCTAAGGTGAGTAGCGATACGCTTCGATAGCGAGTGAAACAGCCTCGCTACAAGAAGATAGCGAGTGAAACAGCCTCACTACAAGAAGAATGAGTTGCAGCGAGTCCAGATTGAACTGAGGAAGGGTTTTGACGAGGCCAAGTCTAAGGTAAGAGCCCAAAAGGGAGGGTAACGCTATTTTACGGTCAGTAGCTTCAGTAAAAAGTAATACTTATGCGATTAATCCATTTGTACTTTCCTTATCCTATAGGAAGGGGAAGGAAAGTAATGTAATCGGGTCAAAATTTCGATGGTCAGTTTTTAGTGCCAAAACACGTTTTGAGGTCCCTAGAGCTTAAATCCAAAGTTTCAGCCGTGTGTGTGTCTGTGTGTCTGTGTGTCTGTGTGTGTGTCTGTCTGTCTGTCTGTAAACAAAATATCTCGAGAACGGTGAGAGCTAGAAAGTTGAAATTTGGTATGTAGATGTCAAATGTGACAAGGATGCGACACGAAACTTTTGGTTAGGATCGGTGCAACGGTTGGCGGCATTTTACCGCTTTTTGGCGGTTTTTGGTGTAATTTAACAATATCTCGGGAACTGAATGAGCTAGAGACTTGAAATTTGGTATGTAGTTCACAAATGTGACAAGGATGCAACACAAAACGTTTGGTTGAGATGG
>NW_007383751.1:0-4884 GCF_000475195.1 Diaphorina citri | reverse complement strand
GTTGGATAAAAGATGATTTCAAGCTAATAAACTCACATCATGATGGATGTACTTGGTGATGTTTTAATTGTATCACAGGAAAGAGGGCGATCCTTATAGGGGTCAATTACATTGAAGCAGGGACATGGTTTATTAAACACAACAAAAGCAGTCGGTCTCTGATCCGGTAATTAGAATGATTTTTTTGTAAGCAACGTGACGTGGGTTTGAGAAGTAGGCAATGGCGATTAATTTTCCTAGTTGATAATGAAGAATATGCTTTTTTTTAAATCAAGTTTCCATTATATTTCTACGGACATGAAAATTCATATAACTGCATAAATGGTATACCCGTCCGTAAAAGCAAAGCTTGTGATGCCACGGATTTAGATTTTTTTTTTAATGATAATAGTTTTTTTATATCAGTACTTTTTTGTGGAGGGTAACTCTTGACGTTAATTTTTTAACACGAAGTGTTTTTTTGGGGGGTAATAATAGAAAGTCCTAAAAAAAAAACCTCAAATACGTAAAATTTAAAATTCCCTCAGAAATAATAATAGTGATATCTACTCGAAGACCAATTAAGTTGGATAAAAGATGATTTCAAGCTAATAAACTCACATCATGATGGATGTACTTGGTGATGTTTTAATTGTATCACAGTAGGGTTGGGACATCGAGACGAAAACATCGATGTTCGATATATCGATGTTTTTAAACTTCGATATATCGAGTAAGTATCCGATGTATCGTAATCAAAAACATCGATGTTCGATATTATCGGGATTTCGATGTTTTTCGGATTTTCGGTATTATAGCTTAGGGATCCACTCAATACCTACATAGTCTATACAGTATGTCTCAAAAGTCCTTGTTTAATTTAAACCTTCATAGTTTAAAAAGAATTATTTTTCATATTAAGCTATTCAAAATTTCAAACTCACAAAAATATTGTAAAATAGGTAGGTACCTAATATGAAGCGGGACAAAATAATGTAAACTTGTAAACAAAAGAAAGTCCTTTCCACAGACTTTTTCTAATAATACCACAGACTTATCTGTGGTCTTCAAAAACATCGAACATCGAAAAATAAAACATCGATGTTCGATGTTTTCAAAACATCGATGTCGATGTCCCAACCCTTTTATGTGGCGCGCTGTCTTACCGTTGACCAACAGTTCCCCAACCATGTAACCATTTCCCAACGATATTCAAACTCACAAAAATATTGTAAAATATGAAGCGGGACAAAATAATGTAAACTTGTAAACAAAAGAAAGTCCTTTCCACAGACTTTTACTAATAATGCCACAGACTACTTATCTGTGGTCTTCAAAAACATCGAACATCGAAAAATAAAACATCGATGTTCGATATTTCCATCGAAAGAAAAACATCGATGTTTTCAAAACATCGATGTCGATGTCCCAACCCTATATAATCAAAAAGGCTATAATCGATCGAAAAATTACCAAATGAGGGATTTGATTTGACGCAAAAACGTCTTGTATAACTTAGGTATATACTTAGGTGTTATTGCCTAAAAGTCGTTTTTGTATCAACCTCCTCAATTGCTTTCAGCTTTCAGTGGATCCATTGGGAGATTGGAAACTAGATTTGACGCAAAAACGTCTTGTATAACTTAGGTAGGTATATACTCGTAGTGTTATTGCCTAAAAGTCGTTTTTGTATCAACCTCCTCAATTGCTTTCAGCGGATCCATTGGGAGATTGGAAACTAGTCGCTGCTGGCTCTAAAACATGTAATACATTGTTTTCAATACAAATTAACAACCATTTATGTAGATAGGTACTCTAGAAACATAAATTATGCTTTTAGACCATTCTAGAGTATGGAATTCAATGAACTCATATGTATGTTACGAGAATTATGATAAATAATGTATGAAACGAAAAACAGACCCTACTTTGTGGGGTGCGAAATTCGCGTCCATTTTTGAATAATTTCGGCACTCGCCGGGTGTGTGGGTAACTATTGGGAATATAGAGAGGGGGCACCCCAGTTAGGGGATAGGGTGCACCCCACAGTTAGTCCAAGCGGAATAACAGAACCCCCCTCTCCCTCTCGTGCGGAAATCAAAGGTAATAATTGTATCACGGCTGAGTGCACGCAATATAAAACGCTGCAATCTGCTACCGAAACTCGTACGTTCATACATGTATCCTAGATATGAGTAACAGTAGAGCAGTCGTAGTATAATCATCGCAGTATTAGTATTAACACTATTCGCAGCAGTAGTCATAATGGCAGTAGCAATATTATTAGTACTATAGTATTGCTTTAATTTTCGATAGACGTGAAATGAGTGCAATTGGGCAAGGGCATGGCCGAAGTACTATCTAGTTCAGCTTTCTAGGTGTTGTGGTTCTGGAGATAGAGCGATCAGTGTGTGAAATGTGAATGAGTTCTTGTTTTTATAATATAAGATTTACACAAAAGAAAGGAGGTAATTAAATTTTTGTAATGGGCCTACAATTCAACATTAGAAGAAAAATGTTTTTTTTTTATTTTTTTTATATCATCATGATCATTCGAGTCACAAAAAAACCCATTTACGCCCATTAAAAACTGACTAAAATGGTGGCCATTAAAACGTAAAGACAATTTTAACGGATTTACGGATTTCTTTTTTTAAATTTCTTTGAGAGCGTAAAATTTTCAAATTTTGGGGCCCAAGTACTTCCGCGGAGTGCGGAGGCTAAAAATATAAAAGTCCCAATTTAAACTCTTTTAGGCTATAAATCCATCAAGTACCTTGTCATAACAATTCCTACAAATCAAAACACCATATTACATTTCACATTCCATAAAAAATTGAAAGAATCCAAATTGTATAAAAAATAAATAAATAGTACAGTCGGATCTGGATAATCTAGAACCCAAAAGACCAACTGAGTACATATTTATTTATTACTTTCGTTATTCTATATGAAGGAAAGAAGTTATTTTTTCTTCAATTACAGAGGTTTTTTCTTCCTTCTACCAGTGAAAAACTTTACCATTTAAAGAAGTTCCATTTTTGATTGTCGCATTTTTAGGTCAAACAAGTGATTGAAATGAAGTGATAGATACATTTACCTTCAAATTTTTAACTGTCTCACTATCTCTTTTTTCAAGTTTTATTTAAAAAAAAAAAAATTTCCTTCAAATTTTTAACCGGCCTCCCTTCCCTTTTTTCAAGTTTTTTTTAAAAAAAAAAAAAAAAACTTATTAATCCAGGTTTGATTGTACAATCTAATAATAACACTCGTAATAAAAACATATAAAAATGATATAATTCCAGCAGTTTGGCCTCAAATTCAGTCATAAAGTCATAAATTTGAACGCGGGCAATAAATTCATAAGTTGAAATTTCCATTAGTGCGATAAATATTTCACACTTAATCATATCCCTAACATTAATATCCGAATATAATGTGAGCGTTAACCCGTTCTGTCTCGGTCTGGTTTTATTTGGTTTAGGGCTTAAGGGGGTTAAAAAAATGATAGAGGGAACTGTAACTGCTAAGGTCTTATCGTCCGGAAAGCGAAGAGAGAAGGATCACAGGATAGGAGAAAGCCAGCCGTTCCGATAACGAACCTTATTTGTTCAGGATAAAGTTGACTCCGAGCCGGGCGCCAAAGTGGTCCGTGAACTTGAGTTATTATGAAATTCAAAAGTGGTCCGCGGCCCGCGGCTCATGCCCAGTTGGGCACCCCTTTTCCAGACCGAGGCTACACAGAGGGGGAGGGCATACTCCGTTACTACTCGTAATTACCAGATAGCAAACTATCAAACTAATAATTTTAGTTCCCGAAAATTCAGCAAAAACTGGGGGGATGATAAAGTTGCGGAAAATTCACTTTCTGCTGACGCTGCATGACGTTGGAAATTTTGCACCGCCATAGATTTATTTAATTCCCCTTGGTACACTATTATTTTATCCTTGTAAAATGTAAACTACAAATTTCTTGTCTTATTAGCTTTATTACTTATACTCGTACCTATGTATCTTTTATTTTATATTCCGGTGTTGATTAACGTGTTCCATGAAGAATGAATGAGAGCCCCCGATTGCATAAATTCAACGTGCTGTGAAGAACAGGTGCACCGTAAATCAAAAGGGCATGACGTTGGAAATTTTGCACCGCCATAGATTTATTTAATTCCCCTTGGTACACTATTATTTTATCCTTGTAAAATGTAAACTACATATTTCTTGTCTTATTAGCTTTATTACTTATACTCGTACCTATGTATCTTTTATTTTATATTCGGGTGTTGATTAACGTGTTCCATGAAGAATGAATGAGAGCCCCCGATTGCATAAATTCAACGTGCTGTGAAGAACAGGTACACCGTAAATCAAAAGGGCTATAATCGATCGAAAAAGTACCCAATGAGGGATTTGAATCGAACCCGCGGCCTAGCGCTTACAAGGCAGACGCACGGACTACTTAATAAACATAATTACTCCCAATTAAAAAACAAGTAGGAAGTTTCTAATCATACCTACCTAAACGTTATATGTCTAGTTATGAAATATTATGCAATCCTGTTAAATGGCATAACTGTCTCAAGTGGTTTACGTAGAGCAAATAGGTGGGGGTTCTCCTGAGATGATGAACTCCTGTCTAATGTACTTGTTTAGACTGCGGGAGTAAAAGGACTTTTCAGTCTCATTCTGGCAGGATAAACAAGGTATATTCTATTCTATTCTATGTAGAGATCGTATAGAATAGAATACACTTTGTTTATGCAGCTGGAATATTAGGACTGAAAACTCTCTTTACTCTCGCAGTCTAAACAAAGTCTTGTGGGCAGCCTGCAGGCTGTCACAGTGTTACTTATCCTATCTCCAAGAATTAAGGAACTATGATAACAAGGGCATCATAAAAATAAG
>NW_007383750.1:0-4886 GCF_000475195.1 Diaphorina citri | reverse complement strand
CAGAGAAGAAACTTGCTGTTAAATAATCACAGGAAAAGGGAAAATTCCAAAGTTAATTGAAAAACTGTAAAATCTTTACAGAATAATTACGAAACATTCAAGAGAAAACGGAATATTCAAGATAAAATGGAAATAATTATTATAAAAATCAAAAGCCAGCATAGTTAGGTTGGCGGGTGGTGCGTATGCCTTGTACAATTAAGCGCTAGGTTTCGTGTTCGATTGCCGCCCAGGGCGAAGTTTATCCTAAGCAGATAAGGTTCATTCTGCCAGCCCAGCTAGTTCGGAGGGTTGTGTACCTGCCTTGTACCTGCTGAGTCACTTATCCTAAGCAGATAAGTTTAGTTTTCGGAATGGCTGGCTATTTCTAATTCTCTCTTCCTCCTTCTCTCTTTGATTTTGAGATGACAAGGCTTCCACTGTTTCAGTTCCCCTTTTAGAGCCATTAAAAAAGTTCGTTATCAGAGCAGCTGGCTCTTTCTTATCCTGAGTTCTTCCTCTCTTTAATTTCAGGACAATAAGACCTTGATTGTTACAGTTCCTTCCCTCTATCATACCACAAAAAGCTTGATTTTTTCTATGAGAATTTGAATGGAAAAAAAAAACATTGGTCTCATACTTACAGGGTATACTGAATGGCAGGATATAGTTTCTCTCGCAACATGGTTTCATAGGCAATGATCTCTGACTTGTCTTTACTCGACAGTTCCCCATCTGCATCATGACCCTGAATATGAACAGCATAGAAATAATAGAAGAGTTAGTTGTTAGGAAGAAGATCTTCAGAAAACCCTGCAACTCAAAAGAAAGAAAGGGGGGAAAAAACTTTGTCTCTGCTGGGAATCAAACCATGAACCTCCACACAGCAAGTCTTGTGTGAAACCCACTTGGTATTAGAAAATTAGTTACTTAAGCAACAATAACTCCCCATCTGCATCATGACCCTGAATATGAACAGCATAGAAATAATAGAAGAGCTAGTTGTTAGGAAGAAAATCTTCAGAAAACCCTGCGACTCAAAAGAAAGAAAGGGGGGAAAAACTTTGTCTCTGCTGGGAATCAAACCCTGAACCTCCACTCAGCAAGTCTTGTGTGAAACCCACTTGGTATTAGAATGATGTTGTTAAGCAACAATAAATTATAATATTTAGGTATGCCATGTTCCTTTTTTCTTCTTCTTCTTCTTCTTCTTCTTCTTCTTCTTTCTTTCGATAATAGTATACATTCATAATTACATTACCTAATTATAAGAAAAGTATAGACGTACATTTGATATGTAAGTATAGGAAGTAAGAGGTGTTAAATATACAGGGTTGTACCACAAAAAAGGAGGGGCTAAAATGAAAATTTTCCTTTTTTTTGTGCTACAGATAGGGCCATATAAGTGAATTGACTAGATCTATACAATACAAATATGAGGACTATTTAGGGTCCAATTTAATAATTCACAACAAATCAATGTACAATATTAGGAACTAGTATATACAGTCAAACCTGGATAAATTAAGGACTATTTTATTCCATTTGGCAAACTTTTATTTACAGAGAAGAAAAATGCGAAAACATTTAATAAACGAGGGGAAAATGCTCGGTCTTTCAAGTCCCCAAGTTTGACGCAAAAACGTGCGAAAAAAAAAAAGTTGGGTTCCTTGTCGGTTTAGGATAAAGTTCGCCCCGGGCGGGAATCGAACCCACGACCTAGGCAGACGCGCTACCCTCCAAGCTAACTTAGGGCGGCCTATTGGAAAACCCCCCAGACTTTATGAAAATTCAAAATCCCGCGCCACTAAACCACAGCCACACTAGCAAACCTAAACTCACTACTGAACTTGTTGTGTGCCCTATGCGATAGTAGAAGTGAAAGGGAAACGGGATTTGTTTCCAATACCAGGGCCGAGTTATTTCCATCCGGTTTATATCATCCACCCATCTGAACAGCAAAACAGAATAATTACGAAACATTCAAGAGGGAACAGAATATTCAAGATAAAATGGAAATAAATATTATAAAAATCAAAAGCCAGCATAGTTAGGTTGGCGGGTGGTGCGTCTGCCGATTAAGCGCTAAGTCTCGTGTTTGATTGATGCCCAGGGCGAAGTTTATTCTAAGCAGATAAGGTTCGTTCTGTCAGCCCAGCTAGTTCGGAGGGTTGTGTACCTGCCTTGTACCTGCTGAGTCACTTATCCTAAGCAGATAAGTTTAGTTTTTGGAATGGCCGGCTATTTCTAATTCTGTGACGTCACATTAGTGTTGATAACGGAGGCCTTCTTCTTGGCTTGGTTATACTGCTCGAGCTCTATGCCTGTAATTTCTGAAACAGAAAAGTAAACAAAAGTCGTAAGTTTGATTGCTTTAAGAGTTTTGATAGCCAGCCTAGTTAGCTGGGTTGGTAGAGCATCTGCCTTGTAAGCGCTAGGCCGATGGTTTGATTCCCGCCCGGGGCGGATTTCATTCTGAAGGGATAATGTTTGTTCTCGGAACTGCTGGCTTTCTCCTATCCTGTCTTCCTTCTCTCTTCGAATTCGGTACGATAAGACGCTAGCAGTTACAGTTCCCTCTATCAAACCTCTTGGAAAAAAATAATAATAATTTCCGAGAACGAGCATTATCCGTTCAATAAAATCCGCCCCGGGCGTGAATCGAACCGGCGACTCTAACAGTTTGAACTCTGTAACATCATCCAACACACTACAGCCGAGCCGCTCCAAAACTCACTCTGTTGGTTTAGCTTTTTAGTTTCTACTTTTTTTACGATTTGAATAGGACTTTTTTCTTTTCAATTTCTTATGATTTTCCCCCCTCTCTCTCTCTCTCTCTCTTTCTCTCTCTCTTTCTCTCTCTCTTTCTCTCTCTCTCTTTCTTTCTCTCTCTCTCTGTTTCTCTCTTTACATTAGATCTTATGTATACATCTAAGTATTTATTTTTCTCTCAAGGTACCTAATATTAATGGAATTAATCTAATCTTTGTTCAAAAGATTATGGATTAAATGAAACTAGCTAGGTATAGGCAGGTATCTAATTCGTAGTCATAGTTTCAAGTCGCTACCTACCCCTCCTTCCTCTCGCCATTCCTCTCTCCCTCCTTCTTTTTTCTCTCCCCCTCCTCCTCGATCTTTCTCTCTCTTTCGTTTCCTCTGTTCCTTTTGTCTGTTTATTTCAATAAGTTTAATGCCTACAACGAAACGGTATTCTGAGATGGTAAGGCCCAACGCCAGGCAAAATATCTCAAGACCCGTAAAACTTGAAAACTTGAAATTTGTTTAGAAACCCTCAAATGTGACAAGGATCGACTTTCGGAAGATCGGTGCAACCACTTTTTGGTGGGTTTCGAGTGTTTCGACATAATTCAATAGGACAAGATATGTAAATGTAAATGCAGTTTCTTTGTGTTATTATGTCACAACTTTGGTGCTCACTGTAGCATTGTAGGATTTTCCCAATATCTCAATAATCCTTAAATCCAACGTTTACCTACCATGCTGGCACCGGTCGCTATGCGCATTTATATGTCATAGCTACGCATTTTCCTCACGAGGCTGAGTGGGCCCCGCAACAGCCAGTCACGGAATCAATCATTTGGATGATACAAATTTCTTGACACCGCCGGGAATCGAACCCGGGTCGTTCAATATCTGAACAAGCAATAACATAATAGGTACCTACCAATGTTATTGCTGTTTGTATCAATGCGCAATGTTTCAAGCCAGGGACATGGCGGGATGGGAAAAACTATAATTAACCTATTAGAACTTAGCTCACGTAATGCGTGCAATTGAAAAGTAAATGTTCACCTGTAATTGAAAGAATGGCGATTATAGCATAGAAAAAGAAAAGAAAAGGAAGAAGAAGAAGAAGAAGAATAGAGAGAGAGAGAGAGAAACACAACAGAATATAATAGGAAGAATGTAATGGAATAGAATATTGATAGTAGAAGGGAAATTGGAAGAGAATAGAGGAATAAAATGGAAGACAATACCTAGGTAGGTACCTATTGAAGACAAGATAGGTAGGTAACTAGGTAGGTACCTACAGAGTTCGTTGCAAAATTTATTTCTTTTTGAAAAGGATGAGTTGCACATTGCATATACAAATTTAGTTACAGGTATTCATAAAAAAATGTCCCGCCCTGTTTGGCAGTATAAACAGGGTATTATTATTCTATTGCTATTCTAACACTCACCATACACGCGTACGTTAGCCGTAGTCTTCCCCAGGGAGTTGGTAGATTCACACGTGTATATACCCAGATCCTTGTCAGATACATTACGTATGGTTAGGATGAGAGAGAGTTTCCACTTGTCCAGGGGATCCCGAGTTTGAATTACAGTGTGCTTGGTTCTGAAATCAATAAGATTATCTACTGATGAACAAAACAAGAAAAATAATCAAAAATAACAGAATAAACAACAATAATAGAAAGAAAAAACACTACTAAACCACACGGTTAGTCCAGTGGTAAAACGCTTGCTTGCAGAAAGTGCCGGGCTCGATGCCCACCATTGACAAAAATTTGTAATCGTTTTTTCGATTGTAGGTAAATATTTCAACGGGTTTCTTTCTGGTGTTCTCGTGTTGACCCAGCACCTAAATGGGAAGTATTGTGTCTCTTCTCGCAAATCTGATCATACTACGGGATGGACATGCTAGGACACAGACCACCAGAGTATAATCTCTAACGTAGCATAAAAAACAAGGGTTCAATCTGCTTTGAATTCGAAAGAGAAAATTGCCGGTCCCTTGCTTTTTTTTTTCGAGGTAACAAAACCACAAAATAAGTATTCTCATTTAGATCCCTTAAGTACCTACCTACCTAGGTATCTAACATTGCTGGAAATTATTGAAACTACCTCACTATTATACTGTTGCACCTGCTTCTGTAATGAGG
>NW_007383749.1:1726-4888 GCF_000475195.1 Diaphorina citri | reverse complement strand
ATTAGACCAAATTTCGCCTATCCAGGATACTGTCGTAGGATACATTGTACTCACCCTATGGATTTTCTCACGATCAATTCTCAAATTCTCACAGTTTTCCTCGGTGCTGACAGTCAGGGCCTTATTTAAGGGGTTCCAGGGGTCCGCCCCTCGGGTTTCATTTTTGCTCCTTTACTATGGGGTCAAACTGCGACAATTAAGACCATCCACCGTTTGTATGTAATTTTTTGTGGAAGAACCATATTATGTACCTATACATACATAATTTTCTTTTTTCTCTGTTACAGGTATGCGATGGTTATTCCCTGATACAGGTAATACATAGTATGAAACCTATTGAAAGTTGAAACCTATAGGAAAGGAAAACGTAAGTTAGGTATACCTCTTATGATTATTTATTATCTACTTAGTTGAGCAAAAAAAAAAAAAAAAAAAAAAAAAAAATTTCAAAAATATGATTAGATATTTATTATCTACTTAGTTGAGCAAAAAAAAAAAAAAAAAAAAAAACGTTGATAATTGGAAGGTGACCTTGATTAAGGTGTTACTTAGGTCCCTCCCCTTCATTCCTCTCACTTTCCTTCTCCCGCTGTTTTCCCCTCTCCCGCTGTTTCATTCCCTCTCTCACTGTTTTATTATTTTACAGCTGTTGTGATGACGGTGACGGTCTCTCAAGTCCCGTCCCTTTTCACTCCGCTGTTTTATCCCCCTCCCCCTCTCTCCCTGTTTCATTCCTTCTCTCTCCCTTTTTCAATCCCAATCTGCCCCTGTTTTTAGTTGAGAAAAAAAAAAAAAAAAAAAAAAAAAAAACAAACTTCGATAAATGGAAGGTGACCTTGATTAAGGTGTTACTTAGGTCCCTCCCCTACATTCCCCTCTCTTTCCTTCTCCCGCTGTTTTCCCCTCTCCCGCTGTTTCATTCCCTCTCTCACTGTTTCATTATTTTACAGCTGTTGTGATGACGATGACGGTCTCTCAAGTCCCATCCCTTTTCACTCCGCTGTTTTATCCCCCCCCTCCTCTCTCCCTGTTTAATTCCTTCTCTTCAATCCCTATCTCCCCCCGCTTACTCCCTCCCGCTGTTTCATAGCTGTTGTGATGACGGTCGTCTACATAAAACACGTCACTTGCACAACTTGGCAACACCTTGGTATCTATGTCAGTGTGTCACAAGGCATATAGCTGTTGTGATGACGGTCGTCTACATAAAACACGTCACTTGCACAACTTGGCAACACCTTGGTATCTATGTCAGTGTGTCACAAGTCATAAACTCCCTCCCTGTTATGTTTTAATGGGAATTATTATCCAGGTACATTGATGTTTTAATGGGAACTAGTATATATATAGGTGCACTGATGTTTTAATGGGAATTATTATCCAGGTGCACTGATGTTTTAATGGGAACTAGTATCTAGGTGCACTGATGTTTTCATGGAAAACCTAGAAATGTCTCGCGGTGCCCCAAAATCATCTCGCGGTGCCCTTGGGGCACATCACTTTGAGAAACCCTGTTATTATTCAGGTACATTGATGTTTTAATGGGAACTAGTATCTTAGGTGCACTGATGTTTTAATGGGAACTAGTATCTAGGTGCACTGGTGTTTTAATGGGAATTATTATTCAGGTACATTGATGTTTTAATGGGAACTAGTATCTAGGTGCACTGATGTTTTAATGGGAACTAGTACCTAGGTGCACTGATGTTTTAATAGGAATTATTATCTAGGTACATTACCTACTTTGATGTTTTAATGGGAGGTATAAAGATATTTCCGGGTAAATAGGTATCGAGGAGTATAAACTCCAATTTATAGCTCAGGACAGGAGATAAGGGGTTATTTAAAAGCGGATCGACTGTTGAGAGGTACTCCTAAATTTGAAGCGAATCGATTAGAATTTTTTCCTTTTTATTTTAAATACATTTGAAAAAAAAAAAAAAAAAAAAAAAAAAACTGGAAAAATCTCTTCCCCGAAAAAATTGATGGGTAAAAATAATGAAAAAATATTTGGAGTTCAATGATGATTTTCCTCGTGATGAAATCATAATATTTGTTGTATAAACTAAGGAGAAGAAAAGGAGGAAGAGAAGAAGAAGGAGGGAAGAAGGAGAAGAGGAGGGGAGAGGAAGAAGAAAGGAAGAGGGGGGAAAGAAGAAAAAAAAACTAGAAGAAGGAAGTGGAAGAGGAAAAGAAGAAGAAGGAGGAAAAGAAAAAAATATTTGGAGTTCAATGATGATTTTCCTCGTGATGAAATCATAATATTTGTTGTATAAACTAAAGAGAAGAAAAGGACGAGGAAGAAGGAGAAGAGGAGGGGAGAGGAAGAAGAAAGGAAGAGGGGGGAAAGAAGAAAAAAGAACTAGACGAAGGAAGTGGGAGAGGAAAAGAAGAAGAAGAAGACGAAGAAGAAGAAGAAGAAGAAGAAGAAGAAGAAGGAGAAGAAGAAGAAGAAGAAGAAGAAGAAGAAGAAGAAGAATAAGAAGAAGGAGGAGAATAAGAAGAAGGAGGAGACAAAGAAGGAGGAAAAGGAGAAGACAAGCGCAAGTGAGAGGAAAAATTGAGAAGAGCAAAAGAGAGACTGGAGATGGAAGGAGAAGCAGAAAAGGAAGGAAGTTATTTATATTGAAAGAAAAATGAATACCAAGGAGAGAAAGAGAGAGAGAGAGAGGCAGAGAGGGAGAGAGAGAGAGAGAAAGAGAGACTGAGATGGAAGGAGAAGGAGAAAAGGAAGGAAGTTATTTATATTGAAAGAAAAGGAATACCAAGAGAGAGAGAGATAAAGGGGAGGGAGAGAGAGACGGCGGAAAAAGTTGAAAGGAAAATATTTTTGATTTTCTTTTCATCGATGGAAAACAGTGACCCTAAATGATAAAGGTCGATTATCCCTAAATGAAAAAGGAAAATTCAAAAAGAGGACCAGCTGAGGCAGATTATCCCGATATTACTGAGGAAAATCTGCGTAGGTTCAAAGAAGAGAAAGTTGGGAAAAGTGCCTTTCAGAAGGTCTCCAGTTCGATATCCATAAAAAAAAAAGAAAAAAAAATGCTTTGGTCTTTTGATTACAGACCTACAGAAAGATAGGTTACGCTACGACACAAAATAAAACGGAACGGTTGTTTTATTGCAACGCATAAGAAATTTTCTCTTTCTCTCTCTCTC
>NW_007383749.1:0-1682 GCF_000475195.1 Diaphorina citri | reverse complement strand
AAAAAATTTTCTCTCTCTCTCTCTCTCTCTCTCTCTCTCTCTCTCTCTCTCTCTCTCTCTCTCTCTCTCTCTCTTTCTTTTAATATTTTTAGTTCTTGTTATTTATCTATCCCCTTGAAATAGAAATAAAGATAAAGTGAAAAATGAGAGAGAGAGAGAGAGAATTGAAAGAGAGAGAGAGAGATCGGAAGGTCAGATTCCAGAATAGCTCAATCCTAAGGGGAAAACAGAGAGAAAGACGAAAAACATTCAAAGGAGAAGTTTTCTTTCCAAATCAATTTGGATTTTACACTCCAGTGGGTTTTTTCTCGAGAGAGAGAGAAAGAGAAAAAGAAAGAGGAAGAAGAAGAAGAAGAAGAAGAAGAAGAAGAAGAAGAAGAAGAAGAAGAAGAAGAAGAGAGAATTTGGGGAGGAAAAACAAAAGAGATTCGAAAATGAACAACGTAGGTACATAGGGTAATGGAAAGTGAACATTTCATCATTACGATGGAGGACTCCGTAACTTTGTGAATTTTCATTTCAAAAACTTGAACATTTTATGACTTGGCGTGGACTCGAACCACCAACCTCCACATTCGATTCAAATTACCAATAACAGTGTAGGTAGGTAGTAGGTACCTATCAGTTACTGAAGAGTATTAGTTATTTCATTTCACAATTCGTATGGAACTTTACAAAGTTACTGAGTCTTCCATCAAGAGGTATCAGTTACACCTATAAATATTAATGGCTTAATGGTTTACTTTATTCGATCATTGTTCACAGTTCCTGAACAAGTGCACAGTTTTCCAGTCTCTCATCAGCTCTGACCTCTGAGTGAACAAAAAACAAACATCACATTTTCCATCAGTTAAAAAATTCTATCAAAATTCCCTTTCTCTCTCCTTCTCCTTTCATCTCCTTCCCCTATTTCTCTCTCTCTCTCTCCTTCAATCTCCCCCCTCCTGTCAATACATATCTGACGATTTTCCCTTCTTCCTCTTTCTCTCAATTCTTCTCCTCCTCCTCTTCTCTTCCTCCTTCTCC
The DNA here is from genome assembly GCF_000475195.1 of Diaphorina citri. Taxonomy (NCBI): domain Eukaryota; kingdom Metazoa; phylum Arthropoda; class Insecta; order Hemiptera; family Psyllidae; genus Diaphorina; species Diaphorina citri. The sequence goes on along the minus strand of NW_007383749.1, from coordinate 656 downwards.
TCCTCCTCTTCCTCCCCCTTCTCCTCCTCTTCTCTTCCTCTTTCTCCTCCTCCTCTTCCTCTCCCTTCTCCTCCTCCTCTTGTCTTCCTCTTTCTCCTCCTCCTTCTCCTCCTCCTCCTTCTTCTCCTTCTCCTTCTCCTCCTCCTCCTCCTCCTCCTCTTCTCTTCCTCCTTCGTCTTCTTACTCTTTATCTTGTTATCGGCAGATTGTCTGAATCCTTGGTAATTTTCTTGAAATGCAATCATGAAGAAAATCAGGGATACATATTATACGTTATACATTATACGTTATATGTATATTGTACGTTATACATAAACCTAATGAAGTGGATTTTCAATAATACTTCCCCCTATTTTCCCTCCCTCAATAATACTTCCCCTCTTTTACCCCTCCCTCAATAATACCTCCCCTATTTTCCCTCCCTCAATAATACTTCCCATCTTTTACCCCTCCCTCAATAATACATACCTCCCCTATTTTCCCTCCCATCATAAGAAGAAGAATATTGAATTGAACTTAACATTTATGTACTAGTAAATACAAATCAAATTATTATCTTACATTGTACTGGATTAGTATCTTACATTGTATTAGACATAGAATTAGAAAAAAACAAGCTGGGCCCGTCCCTCCGGGAATTTTTTAGCCCGTAGTTT
>NW_007383748.1:12430-19747 GCF_000475195.1 Diaphorina citri | reverse complement strand
CCCCACAAACCTCTGCAAGACATTATCTCAGTTCTTGTCAATATACAAAATACAACCATGTCAGCAAAATCATTGTAAACTTTTCCCCAGAAAGCAGATTACCTGACAAAATATTGTACATAGCTGATATACAGGGTTCATGAACAATACCTTAATCTAATCTTTAGTTTGATTTATTTATATGAGAAACTAAAGTACAAAACCATGAGAATGAAGGAGAGTGGGGGGAATGAGAGACACAAAAATGACAAATAGTAAACCATGAGAAGGAAGGAGAGGGGGGGAATGGGAGACACAAAAATGACAAATAGTACTGGCGGGGATGAACATATTTACATAGAATGAGACATGAACCAGCATACAAGCTAGTGAATATGTTTGACCTCAATATGACCCATATCGGTGTTGTGGGATAAGCGGAGCCAGCAGTCACCTGCAAAATGGATGAAATTTTGTAAAATCTTATTTGCTATTCATTCAAACAATAATATTTTATTCTATTGTTAGTTGTTGTTATCTATATTATGAATATCAAAAATAAACCTAATAAAAAGTACCTGTTGGGGAAAAAAAATCCCATGACAGCCATCCCGAGCTAGGGTGTGCGGGAGTATATCCATAGGGTGCCGATATTATTTTAGATTTAGATAAAAGGATCACATAGTCACAGGGTTAAAAAATATTGCCAGGAAATGGATCGGATTACAAAGGTCTAACCAACCGGTTCCCAACTTTTCTTCATGAGCTGAAAGGCTTACACCAAATGTCATCAACTCATCAGTAATGATGATCAAAATTGTCCGCGGGCCGGACCTCGAGAAATGTACGGTTCGGCCGTAATTTAACGCCAAATCTTTGTAAAAGCTCACAAAGAGTTCGCTATGCTCAGGTCTTTAGATTTCCGCCAAAGTCGCTCGAACTTGGCACAGAGATTCGATAAATTATGTAGAACTGAAGTACCCTTGGACACTGTTTCCAGAACGTACGGTATTCCGAACCAAGGTTTCGCTATTTAGGGCTATACTGGGAATAAGATCAAAAGGAACTAGCGCTCCTCACGACTCGACTTCACCTTTAGCCACAGGTCGCTCAAATTTCGCGGACAGCTTGCATAAGTAATGATGATCACAGACCAAATGTTTAAGAGTTATGAATCTTGGACACTGTTTCCAGAACGTACGGTATTCCGAACCAAGGTTTCGCTATTTAGGGCTATACTGGGAATAAGATCAAAAGGAACTAGGGCTCCTCACGACTCGACTTTACCTTTAGCCACAGGTCGCTCAAATTTCGCGGACAGCTTCCATAAGTAATGATGATCACAGACCAAACGTTTAAGAGTTATGATGAAACATACAGACTAATATGACCAATTGTACAAAGTGAGTTTAAACTCCATTAAACTCTTGGATTTAGCAATCTGATTGGTTGAATTTTTTGAAATCAAGCAATCAGATAGCTTAATACAAGAGCTAAACGGAGTTTAAACTCACTTCGTGGACCCGACCATAAAAGCAAAATCGTTGAACTTCGTACGTTCATCAAAACATACAGACTAATGACCGGTTGTACAAAGTGAGTTTAAACTCCATTAAACTCTTGGATTTAGCAATCTGATTGGTTGAATTTTTTTGAAAGCAAGCAATCAGATAGCTTAATACAAGAGTTTAATCTAAACGGAGTTTAAACTCACTTCGTGGACCCGACCATAAAAGCAAAATCGTTGAACTTCGTACGTTCATCTACATACATATTTTATTTTATAGGAAGGCAATCATAGATGATAATGTACAAAGCTCGTTTTACAGTAAACGCTAACCTATTGTTCAAAATGCAATTTACAATCTCCAGGTATTTCTACGTATTTTAGAACAAAACATCCACCACTTCATTTTCAAAGCTGAAAGCTTCAAAAGATCCAAGCATTTTGTTGAATAGATAAAGTACAGTAGGTACATGGTGATTTAAATTCCGTACAAATACATTATACATTTTATTACGTAATGAAGGTGTAGGTATGTCTTTGGAGATCGTACATTGATGACATACCTTGATGCATTGTTGTTTACAAATGTCGGGACATTGACCATTAGGCCATTTTCCTACGCGCGTCCCAATATATTTTTACAATGGAACTCCTGGCTTCCAAGGCTTGACAGGAATTTAGGTGTGCTTGGTTCATGGGAACCAAGTCCCTTAATGCAAGAAATAAAAACTGATATTATATGTACACATTGTTTACAAATTTCTGAAAGCTGAAGACTAATCATCAAGAGAGGTGTAGAGCAGTGAGTGTGTTGAGCCAATTTAACATGTCTAACGACCATCGCCCTGCTGTAGCTAAGAAAAGATAGGGTTTTTCCTATGGTTCCATTGAAAGCTGTAAGATGAATGAGTATAAGTAGTGCTTTATTTAGACTGCCAGCTTAGAACAAGATGTCCCATTTTCAGTTTGAGCTCTTCCACCCAAAGAGTTGCTTCGCAATCACCGATCCGATTAAGCTAAAGCAGCGATATCGGAATAATACCTCTAGGACGATGTAAACTCGATAACCGGAGTGAGGTATCTTCATTCTGAGTGATGGACTTATAACTGGACAGGGATAGTGACGGGAATAGACATAATACTCCACTGAACTTACTGCACCATTCCTGAGACTCCTGCTTTGATCTTACTTCAACTTTCATACCGAGGACGAGAGAGGAAGAAATTGGATGGAAATTTAAATAGTTTATTGCCAGCCTAGTGAGCTTGGAGGGTAGCGCGTCTGCCTTGTAAGCGCTAGGTCGCGGATTCGATTACCACCCGGGGCGGATTTTATCCTGAACGGGTAAGGTTCGCTCTCGGAACGGCTGGCTTTCTCCTATGCTGTGTTCCTTCTCTCTTCGCTGTCGGGACGATAAGACCTTAGCAGTTGAAGTTCCCTCTATCAAACCTCTTAATAAAAAAAAGTTAGGTGAGTAGGCACTAACCCACATGGAACTTACCAGTCAAATAAGAAGACATCGATGTGAGTCCCGCGTCAGTAAATTCAGTCAGGAATTTATCCCGCTGCTGGCGATTGTTCAAGTTGTACGGTTTCCATCTATCTTCTGCACATCGTAGCTTAATAGTATCTGATAGCTTATCACGTGTCTCCTTCAGGGTTTTAGTGAGAGGACTACGTAGTGCTCCGTCTAGTAGGTAGCGTAGATCTAAGCCTAGACTGGTGAGCTGATCACACTTGGCACTCACAGCAGCTATGCAGGGACTCAGGGTGGATAGACTGGATTGAGTGACAAACAGCTGAGGAGAGAAGGCAAGAGTGGGTCTTCATTTCAATATAAATCAATAGTGGGACCTGTTTGAAGCACAAATCACGGATCAAAATAAATTTCAAATTTTTCGGTGCTTCCTTTATTGACGAAAGACCATGGAAAAATGAAAAAAAATTGAATAAGTCATAACTCCGGCCCTGGTTGTTGGATCGAGTTCAAACTTGTACCGAAGTACTACGTTTTTTAAGATCTTTAATATGATGTATCACAAGTAGGGAGTTCTCATGTAAGATCTTTCAAGTTGCGGCCGGTTGCGGACCCCCCCCCCCCCCCAAAAAAAAAGATCCCTATCTCGGAGTTTTTTGATAATCTTTGCGATTCTCGAGAAACCCGCACCTGGCAAAGTCTTTTAAAACACGTGTATATTACGTTATTATACAAAAAACACTTACTTCCCGAATGACATGTGATACAAACAGGTTGAACTCTCTGGTAGCCCACACAACAAACGCAGCAGCACATTCACCAGTAGACGGGAAGGCGACTTTCTGTAGCTCAGTGATCATTAGACTGAGGTTAGTGAAGAATACAGTAGAGGCGCTAGTTACATAGCTAAGTGCAGGGCCGTCCCGTCTTACCTAGAAATAATAGATCGTTATAGTTACAGTAACGTCCCGAAATCGAAGAGAGAACGAGGACAGGATAGAAAGAAAAAAAAATAGTGATAGGGTGCCACAATTTAGGGTGGAAGAACTCTATTATTTCCCCTGATTTTGGTCGTTGGAATGCTATATTATTGAGTCGAGCTTCCCGATATAGAGTTCCGAAATCCAGTCACTCAACTGGGCTTCCGGAACCTTAATTTTTTCCCTCACTTCAGGATAAAGTCCGAATCGGGCTTTTTTTTTAAAAAAAAAAAAAAAAAAAAAAAAAAAAAAAAAATAAATAACGAATTTGATTGACAAAAAACTCAGAACATACATTTTTCATATAAATGGTATACCCATCTGAAATGGAATGTAGTGTGGTTCTTACCTCGTAACTGATAAGATAGGGCTTACCAGAAAGTGAGTCAGGATGTAGATAAAAGGATACTTCCTGGTAAGATGATGAAGTTTAGGCCGCTGGATTTTTGGCTCGGATCCACAAATAATTTATGTAATTTTGAAGCACTTGATTGAGCATTCCGCTCGTTAAAGGAGGCACAAATAAATTTGCAAAGGTTCAAAAGTTTGAGCTTTCCGCTCCACAAGAGATTAAAAAATCACGAGAATTTTATGCAAGGGCACAATGAGCTTTCCGCTCGAGAATTGAGAAGCTTAAGGCTTAATAGAAATCACAAGCAATATTAACTTTATGATAACCAAAAGACAACCGAAAGTCAACTAACTGTAAGTTTCTAGAATGCATTGGTTTGGGAGTACCGAGGTACTCATGCATTGAACAAGTTAATTCGAAAATGTAAGGGGTATCTACAACGTTAGGTGCTTCCTCAATCTATAAAACTAGACATACCCCCCACTTTGAAAGGGTTGCTTTCAACAATACAAAAGATAAATAAAAAACAAAACTAAAAAATCAAACTTCAAAGAAAAAAAAAATAACCAAACAACAAAGTTAACTATGTACAAAGATCAAACTAGAGATGAGAGGCATTGAGGGTTATTGAGTTGGCAAAGGACAGACCTTAGTAGCAGGTCTCCTAAATACACCAGACTTAGTCCTAACATCAACAACTCTGGTCACAGAGTCACTACCTGGGTATACCTTATCAATAACACCTAAGGGCCAATGTAACGGAGGACAGTTGTCTCTTTTCAATATAACAAGCATACCTGGAACTAAAGGCTTTCCACCTGGTAAGTTCCATTTCTCCCTAGTTTGTAAATTGTGGAGGTATTCAGCACTCCATCGTTTCCAATAGTTTTGAACCAAATTGTTCAACAACTCATAACGATTCAAATGATTCAATGGGGTTTGACTTACATCTCTGGCGGGCAGAACACTGATAGGTTCAGCGTGTAAGAAGTGAGCTGGAGTTAACACACTTGGATCAGAGGGATCCGAAGATAGAGGACACAGGGGTCTCGAATTCATGAGAGCTTCTACCTGAGCAAGTACGGTTGAGAATTCTTCAAAAGTGAGCACTTGACTACCAATTACCTTTACCAGATGAGTTTTGACTGGGCGTACATTACCTTCCCATATACCACCATGGTGAGGTGCGGCTGGGCAGTTGAACGTCCATGTGATCTTAGAACTCAACAACACTTCATTCAGAGAATCTCTATATTCCCTAGATTGTAACAACAGATAGAGCTCATTCAAAGCATTCTTTGCTCCAACAAAGTTCGTACCACAATCAGAGAGAAGATACTTACATGCTGACCGCCGAGATAAGAAACGCTTTAAAGCGTTGAGAAAGGTCGGAGTACTTAAATCCGATGCTAATTCAAGGTGAATAGCTTTGGTCGCGAGACAAATGAATAAACAAACATATGCCTTAGTGGTACTTACACCACGATGTCTAGATAGAGAAATGTTAAAGGGACCTAGAAAGTCACAGCCAGTCTTATAGAAGACTTTGGATTCGGTGACTCTGAAGTCAGGAAGATCTGCCATCAAGGGATAGACAGGAGCAGGGTTATGTCTGAAACAAAAGTTACAAGCTTGGACACGCTGACGTACAACACTGCGCGCAGACAGGATCCAGAACCTTTGCCTCAGGAGAGCAAGTAACAGGTGAGGACCTGTGTGTAAATTCTTCCTGTGAACATGGTCAATAATCAGGTTAGTCACGTGGTGCTTCTTAGGAAGAAGCGCGGGATGCTGGCTCTCGAAACCAAGATTAGACTTGCCTAATCTCCCACCAACGCGAAGTACACCATCTAAAACAAAGGGTTTTAGTTTTCTAATAGACGGAGAACAGGGTTCTTGCCTCTCAATAGCTCTCAGCTCATCTGAGAACTTTTCCTTCTGAACAGCTTTCAGCAAGGTGCTTTCAGCTACTTCCAAGTCAGCAGGACTGATTCTTTCCTCCTTAGGTAGTTTACCTGTGAACCTAAGAACGTAAACAACAGCACGCAGCAGCTTATCATAACTGGAATGTCTACTAGCGAGAATCAGGAGAGGATTATTAGAAGGCGTAATGAGCACTAAGGTGTGCGACTTTTGTTCCAATACATCAGCATGCTGATTATGATTATCATAGGTCTTGAGATTCCACTGACTCTCAGGTTGCAACAAGAAACTTGGACCTGAAAGCCATAGGTGAAAGTTAGAAAGCTCTTCAGGGAGGAGGCCACGGGTAATACAGTCAGCAGGATTGTCAGCACCTGAAATATGATGAAATGTTTGGGGAGAAATATGGTCATGTATCTGCTGAATTCTGTTCGCTACAAAAGTTTTAAACTTGCATGGGTCCGAGTGAATCCATGCTAGAACAACAGTAGAGTCGGTAAAACAAAATACATTGCTAATAGGAAATCTAGACTCGTACGTTTTAATAACACAAGCTAGGAGCTTGGATAACAACACAGCAGCAGATAATTCCAGACGCGGAATCGAGACATATTTCTTAGGTGCTACTTTAGATTTAGAACACAACAATGTACATTGTACGGAGCTATCAGGGAACTCCACACGAGAATATACTACTGCACCGTATGCCTTCTCAGAGCTATCTGAAAAACCGACAAGGGTCAGCTTGACATCATTACTTACCGCTATATGTCGAGGGACAGAAAGCGAGTTGAGTTTAGGTAATTCATTGAGGAATGAAAACCAACGAGCTACAATTTGATCAGGGGGACGCTCGTCCCAAGAAAGCTGAAGCTCCCAAAGTTCTTTAACTAAGAGCTTAGCGTAAATGACAGCAGGGCTGACTAACCCAAGGGGGTCCCAAATTTTACAAATGGTACTAAGTATACCACGCTTAGTAACCTTACACTCTTGAATAAGTTGTGCACTGATTTCAAATAAGAACTTGTCTTCTTTAGCATTCCACTTCAGACCAAGAACTTTAGATTGAGAATAGGTTTCCTCATTGTCCCACTGTAC
>NW_007383748.1:8690-11602 GCF_000475195.1 Diaphorina citri | reverse complement strand
TCGTGAGGAAAATGAGTAGCTATGACATATAAATGCGCATAGCGACCGGTGTCAGCATGGTAGGTAAGCATTGGATTTTAGGATTATTGAGATATTGGGAAAATCCTACAATGCTGCAGTGAGTACCAAAGTTGTGACATAATAACACAAAGAAACTGCATTTACATTTTTACTCATTCTCTTCTATTTTGAGACAAGACCTCTGTTACAGTTTCTTTTAAAATCTCTTCTTTTCAACAAAATATTGGAAAAAACATGTTCCATTATGAGTTGATAAATACAAATAAAACCACGTGTAGTTAAGGTACATTAATTTAAAAAATCTTGTCTTTATTTACCTTAAATCCTAAACAAATTATTCTACAACTTAAAGATAAAAAAAAACTCAATTTCCTGGAGTTGACAATTTGTTTCATCTCTCAGAACAAGAGTTCCATCAGGACTGACCAACAAAACTGGCAACTAGATAGGTAGTTTTAGCAAAACTAAGCTACTATTCTTCCCATGACTAAGAACTATGGCTTGAAACTGTGATACAATAGAAAATAAAAATTACATTGACAAGATTCAAGAAATTTCTGCTATTAGAATTTAACTTCTAGGGTGTAAATATCAAATTTCCTATTTTCTTCTTGGCAAGAGCCTAAACTTCACACTACAATAACAAATGGTGCTAGGATATAATTCTACAAAACAAAAATAAAGTCTGAAGATGAGCGATACAAGAAAAAACATTTATTTTTATATCAATAAATCTTAAAATGTAACATTTAAGAAAGGAAAACACACAATTTATGAATAAGAAATAAAAGAAATGAAACTGTGAGATCAAAATAAAAAATTTACCTAAGATAGGTAAGACTTTCTTCAGAAATTACATTTGTGGGGAGACATTACTTGACATCATGGATCTTGTAATTTCAATCAACAGTATCCAAGAATTTAATGAAAACCATTCCTTCTATTGTCAAAGAATATATAAAAAAAATGCAAGCTGGTTAGTATGTCATTTGGAAAAAATCCCCACAAACCTCTGCAAGACATTATCTCAGTTCTTGTCAATATACAAAATACAACCATGTCAGCAAAATCATTGTAAACTTTTCCCCAGAAAGCAGATTACCTGACAAAATATTGTACATAGCTGATATACAGGGTTCATGAACAATACCTTAATCTAATCTTTAGTTTGATTTATTTATATGAGAAACTAAAGTACAAAACCATGAGAATGAAGGAGAGTGGGGGGAATGAGAGACACAAAAATGACAAATAGTACTGGCGGGGATGAACATATTTACATAGAATGAGACATGAACCAGCATACAAGCTAGTGAATATGTTTGACCTCAATATGACCCATATGACACACTTAGACAGGTTTTTGCGTTCCCTTTTTACCAATGAGGGATTTGTGGATATGTGGGATGACACCTGGAACAAGAACAGATATTTGACATTAGCAAATAATAGTAAAAAGTTAAAAACCATAAGTGCATTTTTTTCTTCGTAGAACAAAAGGAGCGTCAAAAGTTAAAAGTAAACCGGAAAACACCAAACACAAGCAAACACGGAGGCAAGAAGTGAAGAAAAAGAGAACCACTTTAATTATTTTTTAACAATTTTACCATTTCAAAAGGAAAGATGAGATACACAAAGAAGTAATTTTTTAATGGGAGTGTATTATATAGGGAGCTAACACTTTAAGGTGTTGGATTGACCCAAAAAAGCAAGACAAAATCCGACCCACCGTATTCGTCCCATTTCTGAGACCGTTTAGATTTCCGGGTTTTCGGCAGGAGGGCTAGTCGGGCACCGACCTAAACTGTCCATTATAATAAAGAATAAAAAATTAAATATATTAATATATTATCGAAGAAAAACTAAGTAACCTAAAAGTCAAAAGGGCAATTCATAAAAATCCTTTAAACACACCTTTAAGTGACGATATAGGGCATCCGTCAACCTAATTTGCCATGAGCAAAACCAAGTTCAAAACATTGGCTGAAAACCGCGAGTTTTTATCACGCAGGAAAAAACCGTAGATGTCTACTGTTACGGATACATCCATGGATGGATTTTTCACCTAATCCTGAACAACTTCCTTCAACGATTGACAGTAACTAAAAGTATTGATTATCTAATACTATTAGTTGTTATAAGTAGAACAAACTTAAAACTAGTACATGGATTAATGTCTTGAGGGATAGTCTATTGCGGATGTCAGTGATGATGACTATCATGGATGGATTGAACTCATAACAAGAGAACTACAGAAGATCGACTCGGAGTCAAATAAAATTACAAAATATATTTTATTTTGACCATACTTTCAAAGTAGACAAGAACGTAGTATCCAAATATACATCCCCTAGACATAACTAAAAAGTCGATTAAGAAACAAAAAGAGAGGGGTATAAATCAAAGGGCAGCCATCTTAGGTGTCTGTGAAACTTTTTGTCTTGTTGGTCAGTACCGTCTCCCACCCTCGTTTGTCGGCGACACATGTCACGACGATAAGACCTTATGGACTGACGACTTCATTCATGGATAGGATGTTTACCTAAACTATTATACGTAGAACTATTTGACTACTAGACGACGTTTCACGTCTATTACCCTTTTTAGGTTCGTTTAACATTTACTTATTCTCTTGATTCTTACTAAAGGAAATACTACAAAAAGAGACGTCCACAACCTCAACCGTCCTTTACGAAGGTTTCTAGACTTTCATTTCTCTTAGTGGGGGGCGGTAAATGTTGAACGGTAGTCTCCTCTGCTTCTCAACCTGTCAGACTAGTTCCGTTGGTAACGACCTCCTCCATACTTGAAACAACATAAATCACAGTTGAAACAGTATTTTAAAAAGACAACTTTAAAAAAAGAATCTAAAACTTTAAAGACATTTTTTT
>NW_007383748.1:0-363 GCF_000475195.1 Diaphorina citri | reverse complement strand
ATGACAAAGTTGACACTAAATACAACAAAGTTCATACCTCCTCCAGCAATGGTTGCCTTGATCAGACTGTCCAACTCTTCGTCTCCTCTGATGGCAAGTTGTAAATGGCGGGGGGTGATTCTCTTTACTTTCAGATCTTTGGAAGCATTTCCTGCCAACTCCAACACCTGCAGAGAAAAACATCATAAAGGAAATCATTCTTAGTTCTCTTATTCATTTACAATTTGCTTGGATTTTTCCCATTATCTGCACTTTGCAGCAGATCATCAGTTTATCAAGATGCATATTATCAAATCCATTTGTAGGATAGGTACTTACTTCAGCAGTCAGGTATTCCAGAATAGCAGCACTGTACACAGCGGC
>NW_007383747.1:0-4893 GCF_000475195.1 Diaphorina citri | reverse complement strand
ACCTGCGGCCCGCCAATGTTCAACAAATATCAAAAATGGCCCTCTATACATTTTGAGTTTGACATGCCTGCTCTACATCTTCTTAACCCTCCATACCCCCTTGTTTTTACCTCAACAGCAGTAGAGGTTACTCTTATTATTGAGGTCAAACTTTCCATCCCATTATCCTTTTAAAATAGGTACCCAGGAAACTATAGGTGCGTAATGCGTATACGTCATTTAGTTAGCTACCAACTTTATTCACCAATGTGAGGACTTGTGGAGCATAATATAACCTATTTATTTACATTTATCGATCAATGGAAATCCATTGATGAATGATTGACCAATGATTTTATTGATAACACGATTACAATGAGTAATTTTGGATTACAATCTGTTTCAGAAGTCTTACCTACAAAATTCTCTCACCTATTAATTACTCCTTAAAGGTGTCCTTTTTATGTGTACTCGTACATAGTGCAGTTCACAGACTATTCTGGACCCGGGGCTAGTTCCAATTTTCACCTCTGCATGTAAAACTGTGTCCACACATATTCCACGGCCGTCGATCGACCATGTTTGGACTGTGGACACAGTTTTAGTGAACCTCAGGTCAAAAATTATTGTAGAATGTTCAAAAATCGAAGTTCAGGTCTTCTCAGATCTTCCAAATCTGCTGACACCCATGGGTCAAACTTTCGAGACATGCTGTTCATTTTGTTTACCTACTTCTCCATTGCGTATGCTGTTTTGCTTATTTCCTCATTGCTTACCTGTGATTCAACACCTCGTTTATCTCTTTGAGAACAATTGGGTCCTTACATACAATATCATCAGCAGAGAAGTTCAGGCACTTATTTTTCCAAAATATGACACTAAAAAACATGGCAATATGGCACTTATTTTGGGAAAATATGGCATTTATTATTATTTTTTTTTTCAAAACATGGCAAAATAAGGATTTTTTAAAAAAATCAGAGGAAACTTTTTTACACATTTCCTTGGGACGTCAAATAAATATTGAATTTTCAACCTTTTAGATTTTTATGGCAAAATAGTATGGCGCCATGGCAATATGGCATTTGAACTTCGCTGATCATCAGTGAGGTCACGGGGTCAGAAGTGTTCAGCGTACTATGTTAGTGGTCCGCGAAACGTTTTGCGGGTAACTTCGATTGAGACAGAGGGGTCCAAAGTGTTAAACGTGAGGGACTGAATGTATTTCGAATTATCAAAGGACTGAAAGTAGTGATTTCGAATTACCAACGGACTGAAAGTACTGATTTCCAATTATCAAGGGACCGAAAGTAGTGATTTCAAATTAGGTATCAAGGGACTGAAAGTGTACTGATTTTGAATTATCAAGGGACTGAGGACTGATTTCGAATTGATAGATTCTGACGTGATTTTGTTATGATTCATCTAGAAAAGAAGGACACCAGTAACTTATTGTGAAGAGTATAAGTTATTGGCGTTCTTGTTTTCGGATTTCAAATTGTCAAGGGACTAAAAGTACTGATTTCAAATTATCAAGGGACTGAAAGTAGTGCTTTCAAATTATCTAGGGACTGAAAGTGTACTGATTTAAAATTATCAAGGGACTGAGACCACTGATTTAGAAAGGAAAGACCTTTGAAATTTGGTGACATTTAGGAAGCGCTTTTCAAAATGAAGGAACTGTTGCTCGATACAAAAGCTAGAACCTGTAAGTACCTAATACGCTAATAAATAAGTAATATACCTGCAGCCTAATTCTATTTTAGAGATACATGTAGGTACCTACATAGGTTTATAGATAGGACAAGTCTTCGATTAAGTACCTATAGTGTACCTACATACATAAATTTACAATAGCTACCGATATAGGTAGCTACTACCGATATAGGTAGCTATACCCTATACACTATACATAGATGTCTGTTTACATAATAGGTGCAGTATCTATACATAAATTCGGTTTCAGTGATTGGTAAAACCACTGGATTTGTAGGATAAGGAAAGTAAAAACACCTCATTCTTCCCTCTCTTCCTCCTCCTCCCTTTCCTCCAACATCTTTTGTTTGAAAAAGAAATCTTCAGCCCCCATTGTTACTTATCACACTTCAGCCCATACTTATCAGCCTTCACCCCCTTTACTTCATTATCACTCTTCACCCCCTCCCCCTACTTCATTATCACTCTTCATTCCCCTTACTTCATTATATCGCACCTACACTATACTCTTCATCCCTCTCCCCTCTCTTACCAGATCTATTTGTCTGAATAGAATATCTACTGGATAGTCAATAGCCTGTTCCACATCCACAAAAGTATGAAATAAGTAATTAAAGATACAAGTGTAAAAGTGATAATAATAGATAATAATTTAGATTTTTTTGTTTCCAAGATGGCTGATCTACACTAGAATAAATATAAAATACATAGGTAGAATAGAATAGATATACCCTGTTTATACTGCAAAAATAAGACTGAAAAGTTAAGACTAAAAAGTCCCATTACTCCCACAGTCTTTTCTTTGATTGCCTTTCGTGGAAGAGGACTGCAAAGTCCACATTTTTGTGGAAAAGGACTGCAAAGTCCCTTCACCCCATGGTCCATTTAGATTTAGAAGCTCAAATAACCTATGTAACACCCTGTAAGCTGAATTACATGTAGAATGCAGTGTCATCAATTCTGGAACGCTCGCTGTATGTACTCACATTATCTTGTCACCTCTTTGTTTTTTGAGTATCATGTCTTTTGAAATTTTGTGCTAGCTCGAGATATTGCTCCGCAAACATGAGGGTGGAAGTGGGGATTGACGTAAATATTTTTGCTGATCGGGAGGAATGACTCAAAATTGAAAGTAATTCAGGCTTTCTTCTACAGACTTTGGTGCTGATTTAGAGAATTTAATGTTTCGTAAACCTTCCCCCCCGTCTGAACCCTCCAACCATCTGTCAGCAAACCTGGCAGACTGATGGCTAAGATGGTTGTACCAATACCAATAGGTCTTTTAGTTAGGGGAAACGGGAAAACACAGAATAAAAAGGAAAATCATAGCGTTACATCTTGTTTTTCTACAGTCGGTAATCTAACAAAGGAAAAGCGGCATTTCGAAGAATCGATCAATAATCTGTTTATAGGTACCATCAAGACGCATTGTTACGTCTTACGTCAACGAGTTGCTTTGATAGCACTTGGCCTTTGTAGTTTTAATCAATTTTAATTGTAAACACAGATAGTACTTTGAACCTCAAGGTGTGAGATGCTCACTATAAAAGATTACCTCATGCTCATCATAAAAAAGATTATATGTAAATATAAATGCAGTTTCTTTGTGTTATTATGTCACAACTTTGGTACTCACTACAGCATTGTAGGATTTTCCCAATATCTCAATAATCCTAAAGTCCAATGTTTACCTACCATGCTGGCACCGGTCGCTATGCGCATTTATATGTCATAGCTACTCAGGCTGAGTGGGCCCCGCAACAGCCAGTCACGGAATCAATAATTTGGATGATTTCTTGCCCCGCCGGGAATCGAACCCGGGTCTCCCGCGTGCAAGGCGAGCGCAGTGACCACTACGCCATGGGAGCTGACTACAAAAGATTATACACCTATATCAGCCTTTTACATCGTAAATTCGTGAAGGAAGTCTTTAGTAGGTATTGTAAAGTAATCCTGAAGTATTGCAAAGTATTTACATCCTATACAGTACTCAGTACCTATACACCCAGTACTTAAACAAAATAGTAAGTTTGTAAAGTAACGGATGTCCGGAAATTCGAAGACATTCTACACCTGAGTGCAAAGTACCCTTTAGAAAGTACCTATCTAGTATCCATGGTGCTCATTTTATTGTTGTAAGTCTTTAGTAATGCAAAGTGAGTCTGTAGTATTGATTGTAAAGTACGTCTGAGGTAATTCAAAGTACCTAAGTCTGAAGTTAGAAAGTACCTATCTAGTATCCATGGTGCTCATTTTATTGTTGTAAGTCTTTAGTAATGCAAAGTAAGTCTGTAGTATTTCAAAGTAAGTCTGTAGTATTGTCTGTATTGTAAAGTAAGTCTGAGGTAATTCAAAGTACCTAAGTCTGAATAGGGATTGATTCAGTCTTTGTTGGGTTACGTAAAAGTGGCATCTTTGTTGTGGTTCTTCTTTCCTTATTGATAAACATAAAGGTGACACGTTGATGGGGTACGTAGGTATGTACCATCAATCAACTTAGCCATTCCCGCATAAGTAATTAGCTGAGGAATTCATGTGGTATCCAGACTAGACATAGGACATACTCACATACCCTACCTACATAGGTGGTATGTACCATCAATCAACTTAGCCATTCCCGCATAAGTAATTAGCTGAGGAATTCATGTGGTATCCAGACTAGACATAGGACATACACATACCCCTATTTACATAGGTAGGTATATGATATATTTGTATAAGGAGCTACCGAGTTCGATAAATAGCCAATAATTACGGGCACCAGAGGATTTTATTTACATAATAATTACCTAGGTTTTACCAAAGTAAACACACAATGCCCAAGAATGTAATTAAATACTTAGGTACCTATAGGTTGAATTGTTAGAAAAATATTCTGCTCACTTTAAACTTACAAACAACAGACAAGGTACCTACAATTTTCTATTTTCATTCTATAAGCTTGTCTTCTCCATGGACAACAATGTTTCATTAGAAAATAATATCTATGTACAAAGAAAATAGCTATTCTTTTATGCATAGCTTTTCAAAGTTCTGACATCAAAAGGGCTAACAAACTCCGATTGAATTAAGAGGGGTTAATTTTTTCGATTTATTTTATCAACCCTAAGTATTCCCAGAATTTTTACTTTCAAGTTCTTATCTTTCTGCTTTCTCTTGGGGGTTTTTTCTGGTTCGTTTATTTTTCCAAACACTTCT
>NW_007383746.1:0-4895 GCF_000475195.1 Diaphorina citri | reverse complement strand
AGTTCTCACTAAATGGCACAACTTCAGGAATTAGGTCTCAATAAACTTTTCAATTTTCTCCGGCATGGATCAAAAATTCAAAAGTAGACTCAATTGCCAATCGTCAAATGGCAACTTATATCAAACAAAAAATTACATACAAAAGGATTGAACCCATATGTAAATCATAAGGAAGCTGGGCCACCCTGTATATTCAAAGTCGTTTTTGTTATTGTTTCATGATTCATCAGAACCCTGATTTAAATAATTCTACCAAAATGTGTGTCATGCGCAGAAACCAAAACTCGTCGAGCATCGTCACGATCCCCAAAAAAAATGCGTTGCGAAATCTGTCTATTGTTTCATGATTCATCAGAACTCTGATTTTCCCAGTAATGCATTTTAAAGGCAGTCATGTAATGCATACCTTATTCCAGAGCTTATGAAAGCATTAGAGTTAGTCCCAAGTTTTTTAACCATTCTAAATTCTAAGCTTAAGCTCTCAGAGGTGGGTCCTATACATAATCATAGGATTACCTACCATAGGAGAACAAGTTTTTCAAACACTAGGTACACCAAGTCTCCACTTTCTCTACAGTACTTGTTTCTTTTCATAGAACTTTATCTAACAACTTTCAGAGTTCTACATTACATAGGATTCTCTACCTACCATAGGAGAACAAGTTTTTCAAACTAGGTACACCAAGTCTCCACTTTCTCTACAGTACTTGTTTCTTTTTGTTCTTTTCATAGAACTTTATCTAACAACTTTCAGAGTTCTACATTTTTCCGTCGGTAAGATCTGAAATAAATGTTAGGTTCTACTTTTGTGATTCTCGGATGAGACCTGAAGTTGCGACCTCCCGCTCAGAACTTTCATCAACAGCTGTGCTTACCACCAAGAAGGAAAGAGGAAGGTGGAGAGCAGGAAAGAGGCTCATAATTTTTTCTTCCTCTTTATGGTATTGAACGGAAAGGAAAATAATTTCCTTCTAAAAAAATGTAAAATTTCAGGCGAACAGGGAAATAAATATTGAGAAAGATGGATGGAAGAGAGAGTACAGGGAGGCAGGAAAATCAGACAAAGACAAAGCAAATAGAGTGAGTCAGAGGGAGAAATTGGAAAGAGAGTGGGAAGAAGAGAGGTGAGGGTGTGTGTGTGAGAGTTCTACTTTTGTGATTCTCGGATGAGACCTGAAGTTGCGACCTCCCGCTCAGAACTTTCATCAACAGCTGTGCTTACCACCATAATTATGTTCATCAACAATAATGTTCCATTCTTTTTCCACCCATCCTTAAAAGGTTTCCTTTCTAAATGCCGTTTTCAACATGTGGAAAAAAATCCCCTTTATTCGGCGGAACGTTCAATAAAAACCCCTTCCAATCATGAATATTTAAAGACTTTCCACACATCAATGTACTCAGGGTGGTTTGGAGGACAGTTTCAAGTACCCCACAGCTAGGGGAAATGTGGGCGGGGGGACAGTTTTTTTTACCTCGTTGATAAATAATTATGGAATGTTCTCTATTGAGTGGACATTGGAGAAACCTCTTCAGGTACAAGGTGCTACGCGGGCCAGAACTTACTCCCAGAAATGGAGGTAGGTTGGCATTTACACCGTTAGTTTGTTGACTGAGTGATGTGAGGTCTCAGCTTTAACGATCCGCTTAGTTGGTCTGTAACAAGATAGAACTCAAACTGAGTCAAGGGCTTCAACAGCAACACATGAAGGGGGAAATTTGTAGATTTTGGGCATTCAGTGGCAGCGGTAGTATGGAATACCGTTTTCAAAGTGAAGTCTTTAGTTAATTGAACTACCTGGTAGTATTCAAAGCCGTGTGCATAACTGTACAAAAGACCAGCTATTATTGGTAGATTACGGATACAGCAGAATGTCCTTACAGAATAGCAGCCACACGCGACACACCTGATGACGAAAACAGCCCGCGGGAACAGATGAGGATATTCAGGACAGCTTTAGTAACCACAATAATATACTCCAATGTACTATGTACTTAGGGAAAAGCACTGATGTTTGCATAGGTGTATGTACGTACATAGGTATATCTATTTATGTATGAAAATGTCCATTGAACCGATGCGATGGACTGTTATCTACCATTATCCACATTATATCCAAGGCATTTCCCTTTCCCTATATGGTGTCCGAGAACATACAAACACATAGAACATATTATCTACCATTATCCACATTATATCCAAGGCATTTCCCTTTCCCTATATGGTGTCCGAGAACATACAAACACATAGAACATTAAATATAACGGACAACTTCGGTAGAATAGAATTTACTATAAGCCCCCTCCTCCTCATTTTCTCCACTTTCAATTTGAAGAAATGCTAGTACTTTCTCTACTGAAAACAAGGGAAAGCCCTCTTGTTCGTTTTGTTCAGTGGCGGAAACCACTAAACATTTATTGGTAAATATTAGTGGATGTGTCAGAACTCCTTAGGCCCCTTAGGGCGAAGAATTTTTCCCCTCGATGTAAAACATCTCTCTGTTGTCACGGTCTATTTTGGTGTAATAATTTAATAATAGAGATACGTATGTACATTCTTATCTCTTTACATGATATTTACTGTCTTTAAGTGCCAGTTAAACCAATAGCTTCACCAATTCACTTGAAAATGTCTATTCCCTGGTGAAAGCTCTCGGTAGCTGATCCTCCAATTATCTTAACAGTCTGATTTCATTCAATTTTTAATCAAGATGGCGAGTTTAACCCTCAAGTTCTTCCTTCAGCTCCGCGTCTGATTTCGTTATTTAGGATTTTCCTGATGATTTTATTTCTTTTTTCTCTCCTGACATTTCTAAAATTCGAACTGCCATGATGCGATTTAAAAGGACGTTGGAGTTAAGATACTCAAGTTACAGGCTGGAAACCAATAACAATTAGGTCTAGTTTCTGGAAGATTTAGATGCTTTCACTAGTGTCCTCGGTATTTGGCTCTTCCTGAACTTCCACCCATGTTTTGAAAGATGTTCCCTCCAGATAGATTTTCCGAAACAGTAAAAAGGTACAGATCAGACATAAAATCTTAGGAAACCACATCTCTAATAATGATCAATCTCAGCTGAACTAAAGTAAAGTGGCAGAAGGAAAAGACGCACCCATAACAAAACAAGATATTCTTCATCCTGCTTCTGTGGCATTTCATTTCAAAAGCCAGAGCGAAGCTATCAAAGAAAGTGGCTTGCACTTCAAGGAGAGCATTTTTTAAAATGCTTTCGAAAGAAAAAGGTGCCAAGAATTGCTCGAAAAGATTTCACAAATGATTTCTGCTACAATTCCACTTTTGTGGAGGAAAAAAAGTTAGGAAAAAGAAAACGTTAATTAAGAATTTCACTCTGCAAGTAAAAGAGGGAAAAAGGGACATCTTTGTGAAAGAACAAAAAGGAAGCTACATCAGAGAAAGAGAGTTGGAAGCATCTTACTCTTTCGAACAGGGTACGTCCAAGAACTTTTCGAGTAGAATAAGTATTCCCTGTGCTACCTATTATTCCTGGAATTATGTTCTTTATTACTTAGTGGGCTACATTTTCAATTCTGAGAAAGAAGGTATACTTATATCGGGTCTGATATTTAAAGCAAAGGCCTCCAGCCCTTCAAGAGACAAGAATTTTGTTTTGTACACTAGTTTCCCTTGTCCGAGTAGGTCCGTCTTGTACTGTACTTGTACCAGCCCCCCCACGACGCCTTTCCGATCTCGAAATGCGACACGGAAAAATAAAGTTCCCAAAAAACCCCCCCCCCCCTCCGTTCCCGCTAGTCTAAAAACAGGAAATGAAAATTAGGCCGAGATTAAATTAACGGGAAACTATGCGATTGGTGTTGAAATTTGAAGGTCGAATTGGAGGAAGAAGATCAAATCAGAGGAGATAAAAGGTTAAATTTAATGCGAGGAAGTGGAAAAACCTCTTTCTACTGTTCGATTTCAAGATCTGGGCTCAATTCCTTCAACTTTCTCCACGCTCTACAGCCTACAACTTTTCATTCCGCTCTCTACACTTTGCAAAATTTAGGCAAGCCCCTTTCCCGGTAAAATAACTGCAGATTTAATTTGAGATCCCTGAATTTTCTTTAGTCAAATTTACAAGTGGGTACGAAACGTAGGAATTAATAGAAAGGGTGAAAGATTTACATACGAATAAATACGAACTGATAAAATACATTACTGATATGTCATATTGACAAAGAAACATATCAAAATCAAAAGCCTATAATATCCAATATTTTGAGATGTATGGAATTATTGTGTAAGAGCTAAGAGAGAGGAAGGCGGGGGGGGAGGAGGAGAAGAAGAAGAAGCAAATCATACCTATAAACAGACAAAAGAAAACGGGGAAAAGGGAGGGAAAAGCAAATACGAACGTAGTATGTAGTAGGAGGAGTAGAATGGGAGATAAAGAGAGACAAAATAAATACCAAACGGCAATGAAGCGTACAAGAGCATGAAAATGATTCCCGTATTGAATTGATGTGTAGAGAAAGACAAACAGAACGAGGAAAACCAAGAGAGAGAGAGAGAGAGAGAGAGAGAGAGAGAGAGAGAGAGAGAGAGAGAGAGAGAGAGAAGAGAAAAGTAGAAAGAGAGAGAGAGAGAGAGAGAGAGAAGAGAAAAGTAGAAAGAGAGAGAGAGAGAGATGAAAGTAGAGGGGGAGGGGGAGAGATGAAAGGGGAGAGAGGAAGGGAGGGAGAGAGAAGAAAAGAGAAAAGTAGAGGGGGGAGAGAGAGATGAAAGAGGAGAGAAAAAGAGAGAATCAGAGTGAAAGAAAGAGAAAAGCGGATGTTATCACGTGCCAAACAAACTTTTCTCTCTTTTTCTCCGCTGATATCTTGAGGCGAAATGTCTCTTATCGCTGGAGAAATATTATAAGTACCTCCCTACCCGG
>NW_007383745.1:4108-4899 GCF_000475195.1 Diaphorina citri | reverse complement strand
GAAAAAAAAAAAAAAAAAAAAAAAAAATGGATGGAAGAATTTTCTCTCGACACGGATTCAAACCAAGGACTCTCACCTGGTGTTGCTGTAGCGGTGAGCCACGCATATCTTCCCTCTGTTGAGCAGCGGCCTGTGCCTGAGCCACAGCGGCTTGATGTTGTGCTTGCTGGGCTGCTTGATGATGTTGCTGGGAGGTTTGTGATGAGGCTGAGTGCTGAGAAGCGGTCTCTTCTTGATTCGAACCTGACGCGTCTATAAGGGATAATAGAACAAAAAAACTCATTAGAGCCCGTCCCTTCTTGTCGTTCGTGTCGTGCGTAGTGGGAGCACCCTCACTTAAATTACATTGCCTACAGGACATTCGGGGAAAAAATCGGGTGAAATTCACGACAAGTGGTTTTTACTTTGTGAAAATATTAAAACTTTCAAGGAATTCTGTGATTCTCCGTAATTTCCAAACTTTTTGATTGAGTTTGATGAAATTTGACAAATAAGAACTTGGTCTCATTGAAATTTAATAATAATGCTTATGTCGGAACTGGAACTGAGGGGCAACCTGTTGGAGATGTTGACTGATTTGCTGTTACACCAACACCAACAACAATTGATGATTCTCATGAAAATATAACTGTCCAAATGTATTTTTTTCGTAAAGATCGTCAAAAATAATAAATAATCCGAAAAGATTTTTTAAAAAAAAGTATTTCTTCTCTGAGAAATTCGTCCCCAAAGTGTGCGCGGGAAAAATAATGAGATTCAAATTTTTAAAGTGTAGGGACGCTTGGCAACAT
>NW_007383745.1:0-4047 GCF_000475195.1 Diaphorina citri | reverse complement strand
AAAAAAAATAGACTTTAACCACAAAGCTTCTAGGGTACTACTCACACACCCCCGCAACTTCTCAATCGTAAGTCGGACAGTTCTAGAAGTAGCACCATTCGATTCGGCGTGAAAAATCACATGGGTGTAACTATTCACATGCTTACTTGGTAATCACGAATAAGAGGGAAATTTGTTGACACAGGGGAGTATCGAACCCGCAACTTCTCAATCGTAAGTCGGACAGTTCTAGAAGTAGCACCATTCGATTCGGCGTGAAAAATCACATAGATTAGAATATTCACATCCAAATGACCAAATGTTTTCGATGTCTCTTACCGTTTACGAAATAAGGGTTAAGCACAATGACTTTGGTTAATATCTGGATGGGTGACTATCCGATTTTTACTAAATTGTTACAGTCGCGTCCTTGGACCATACCGGTATATCATACCAAATTTCATCGCTTTATGACTAACCGTTCTTGAGATATTTTGTATACCACCTTTGCCCACTGAAGAAACATTGACTTTGGTTAAAATCTGGATGAGTGACTATCCGATTTTAACCAAATTGTTACAGTCGCGTCCTTGGACCATACCGGTATATCATACCAAATTTCATCGCTTTATGACTAACCGTTCTTGAGATATTTTGTATACCACCTTTTCCCATTTAAACCTGTAGTACACACATACGTGCGTGCGTGCGTACATACATACATACGTACACACGTACGTACATACATACATACGTACAGACCATGGGCTGAAAACCACTTTTTTGGAATCAGGGCACCCCGAAACGGATATTTCCACCCATTTCCCGATTTTGAAAATTTGGACCGATTGCAATACTTTCTCATTACCTTGTATAGGTTCCCTATACGTAAAGGTAATAGAAAGTAAAAATGGAATGAAAATATCTAAATTTGAAAATAGGTATAAGTACCTAAGCTGATACCTATTGAAAAATAGTGATAACAAAATGCGTAGATAGGTACCTATTCGATCTCTTTGAGCCCCTAACCCAAATCCCTATGGTAATAAGCTCACAGCGCGTCGTGCGATATTGGTAGATGACGTCATCACGGGAGTACAGTGTTGTCGCTAGGTATGATATCGGCGTGCTTGAGACTCTCATGTTCCGAGAGCTGTATCTCACGATCTAGTGAACGCATTTTCTTCGTTTTAGTCTCAATATTTTTTTTAATTTTTATAGTTTTTTCTGAGATAATAAAAAAAAAATCATGAGAATCACCAATTGTTGATAAAATTCTATAAATCTCACCTCAAAATTACAGAACCTACAAAGGAAAGAAAAAATATAGTGTTCAGTGAAAGAACTCACTTCATTGATTCAAATATACGTAATATAAAGTTGGTATCATCTCTGTTGTACTTTATTTTTGTAGACTTATAGATTTTTTTACAGAACTACTAGCTTATTTATTTCTCCAACTGTACCATTCCCGCTCCATCCTCACACTCAATCAATCTCATCTTCTTTCTTGAACCTCTCACTCTCATCGAATTGTTCACACCATTGTTATCTGAACCT
This sequence comes from Diaphorina citri, assembly GCF_000475195.1. Taxonomy (NCBI): domain Eukaryota; kingdom Metazoa; phylum Arthropoda; class Insecta; order Hemiptera; family Psyllidae; genus Diaphorina; species Diaphorina citri. The sequence goes on along the minus strand of NW_007383745.1, from coordinate 2,508 downwards.
TCACTTTTAACCATCCCAACACCTATGAATACAACTTCACCCACTTTTCACTTGATTTTCTCATCTCTGTTGTTCTTATAGTTGGGAACTCGGTCATTCTCCATTCTCCCAATATCTCTTACCTTCAAGTTTGGGTTTACGTTTGTACTTGGCATCTCGTGCCCGGTGCTCCTCCAAACTAACATCCTCCGGGGGATGAATTATCTTACACGACGCAGACACCGTATTGATCAGTGCTATCTTGTGCTCCCCTCCATTTGAGTAGGCGGGGAACGTAGGTTTGATTGGACCAATGGGAGCTGAGCTGGTGTTGTTAGTCCCGCCCCCTCCTGATGATGATGAGGTAGAAGTTGACGATGAGGTGGTGTTGTTTGCCTGAAGAGGAAACGGAGTAGAATCATTATTTTTTTATCCATTTAATATACCTACCTTATTTATGCTGTTGGCTAACACTAAAATAACCCATTATGCCAACATTTTCAACAGGCCTCATTTATTTACATCAGAAGTAATAGACAACAGAAACATAAATAATCTGAAATTAAGAAGACCAAAATCAACCAACCCAACTCTGCCTGGGTCAGTTGAGAGTTTCAACAATTACCCTTATAAGTCCACCTGGCCTACAAATCAAGCGGGACAGTAGACATAACGATGGCAGTAGCTTTTCAGTGAATCAAAATCAAAAGAGGGAATTTTTGTACACAGGGATAGAACTTGATTTGGGACTCGAACCACCAACCTTAAGATTACTGTGCTAACCACTAAACCAGTGTGGTAGCGAATTCGTTCGAAAATGAAGAAAATAAGAAATAGCAAAAGAAAAAGAAGAGTAAAGAGTAAAATAATGGGAAAAAAGAGAAAAATGAAGAAATGTAGGTAATCAACACTTTCAAGTATGAAAGTCACACTCAACTCAGTGGAAAACCATGCACTCATGTAAACTACTGTGACAAATAATACAGTTAATCTTACGAGGACAAAAGAAAACGAAATACTTGTCAAGGCCCAGAACAATTCACCCAAGTAAAAGAATGAAAAAAGAACTAAAGAAGGAAAGTTAAAAGCAGAAATAGGGAGAAGGGAGAATTCCGATTGAAAATGCTGGTGCTAGAGAGAGGGAAAATGAGTCAACGCAGTTTACACACACGACAGTGTTCAAAACAAGATTTCTTCCCCAAAACTTTTTGTCCCTTTTGAAACTTTTTTCAATTAGGAATTGCCTAATTTTCGAAATTTACCCTGTTCTGTCTGTGTTAGGATTTAATTTCAGAAGGAAAAGAAAATTTCAAGAGAAGATCTAAGAAGAAAAAGATTTTTTTTAAAAAGGATCGTCACACAAAGATGAAGACGGGACAAGAACAAAAGAACAGAAATCAAAGCGAAAAGAAAAGGACTGCAAAAGAAGAAAACAGAAAATAAAATCAAGATTACAAAAAAGGAGGAAAAGAAGAAAGTAAAAATGGCAAAGTCAAAATTCAGGGGATGGGTTTAGGGGGGGTTTACGGTTCACTGAAAAGGAGCCAAAGGTCACCTGTCCCGGTAGCCAGGGGCAGAGAGGGAAGGGGCACACCTCCTCCTCTGGTATTCCTTCCATCCCGTAGATTTCAATTTCTATGTTGGATCTGTTCGATAGAGAGTTGGGAACTTTGTCAATGGCCTCCTTGTGAACCTGAAATGGGAAAGTGAAATTAGAACTTGATGTCTATTTACTCACAAAATTTTAAAAACATCATGAAAAATAAGAATGAAAATTAGACCGAGAAATAATGTTTTTAAAAATGGGTAACTTACTTGCATACAATGAATGGATAAGCCAGGGCCAGTGTAGAGTTTCTTGTGACATATGTGACATTTGAAGTGCTTGGCTTTCTGATGCTGGATGAGGATCTTCTCGTCTTCAAACTCCCGATTACAATACCTGACAAAACTTGGGTTAAGGAAAAACATGTGTAAAACATAACAGAAAAAGCCAGCCTTTCATCTTTAAACATGCATGCTTATTTATACCACTGGAATAGGACTAAAGAGTCCTTTAACCCTAACAATATGCTTCAACTACACATTATAAAGTCAAATTCTCAAACATAAAAATTCCATACCTTGGATAGTAAAGGGAACCCATGCCCTCAGATAGTAATTAGGTAACCCATGACCAGTTGAGGGTCTTGACCACTAAACCACCAGGGATTTATACTGCTATAGGACCTTTATACCAGTGGTAACACTAGGTACCTACTCCAATCTTATGGCCTTATTCTTGAGCAACATTTGAAAATAAAATTTATTTGGATAGGATTGAATTCCACCTTTTTTCGTGTCCCATTTTACAAAATTTCTTAAGTAGTACATAGTTTGGTAAGCTGTAGATAAAATTACAGATTAATATGGGTTTTATCTGCACTGCAAGATGTTTGCAAGGTTATAGAAAAAATAACGCCATACCTAATGGGTTAACCTGTATAGAACCCTCAAGGGTTAAATAACATATGATCAGGCATTCAGTTT
>NW_007383744.1:2832-4899 GCF_000475195.1 Diaphorina citri | reverse complement strand
ATGAATGGCGGAAATTAGAGAACGTTTCTCGTGATAAGAACTTTGTTGACAAATCACCTCGTGCCACTAGTGCTGTTAGAAATGATGCTACACTTGTTATCCGTATGATGTTTTACATACATGTTCCGACATATTGACCGACAGACCGAAGATCAGGAAGGAATGTTTGGGTTTAAAACTGCGGAGCATCTACAGCTATGGTCCATGGACATCAACTGAAGCACGTTACACAGTAGTGGAAATGCACCTTAAAGCCAGCTACTCACCATCAGGTAGACCTGACAGATCTACCTGATAGTGAGTGACTGGCCTTAGGTATATTTTAATGGAGGGCTCTTGTGGACCACAAAGTCTTCTGTGAACCAACAAGAGTCGAAATCACCAACACTATTATGGCTTAGTAGAAATCAAAATTAGAACAAGGCTCTGAAGATCTTATAGAAATATTTGAATATTAAATGTTTTATATGAGCATGGAAAAGTAAAGTCTCCCCCACTCCAGCACGTAAAAGAAGGCAGAGTAATAACGAAAATTCCAATAAACTTACAAAACCTGTCTTCCCAATACCGTTCCTTCCAACCTGCAAGTTTTCCCAACCATAATATTATAAACACTAAATTAAATGTTTATACATATGCATATTTACGTTTGTTTACCTCTGTTCCCTTCTAAACTCCCACTCCAAACGGTTGGGTTCCCCCAAGGAGCAATATTCGCACCCTTTCAATTAAGTTATTACTACCCATGTATGTAAATGAGATGCTGCTAGAGTATGGAGAGATAATGAACCCCCCTCCAGTCCCAGGGTTTCCCATTCTGTGCATCGGTTCAATGGAAATGCACATGGAGAAATGGAGGTGGAGGAGGCATTGGTAGAGTCACCTGGGAAATTAATTCTGCTACAACACTGAATGGTAATGATAATAATGGTGATATTTATGATGATGAAAAATATGGTTGCTGAGAGAGGAAAAAATTAAAAACCAAGCTTCCTAAATGGTGCTGCATATCAGAGAGCTTTCATATGTTGGAAATGATATGTAGTTTAGTTATCAACTTATCAAGAGTATCATGTTTGGTGTGTGCGATATGAATGTTACATGTTACAGCCCATATTTATAAACAATATGTCAATCAAAACTACCAACTTTGGTTCCAAGTTGGACTGTGCGCCTGAATTTTTTTCCTGTATGTGGAAATCTTGATCAAGTTTTAATTATGGTCGGGGCCACACAGCGTTTAAACTTAGATCAAGCTAAACCAATTTAGTAACTTGATTGGATAGTTTTAATCCAAAGTTAAATCAACCAATGAGATTGCTTTATATGACTTCTTGTCGTTCAATCTATTCCTGCAAAAATTCCAACTGAACTGAAATTTCAACCTCCTGCTTAATAACACCCTGTAAAACCACAGCGTTTAAACTTAGATCAAGCTAAACCAATTTAGTAACTTGATTGGATAGTTTTAATCCAAAGTTAAATCAACCAATGAGATTGTTTTATATGACTTCTTGTCGTTCAATCTATTCCTGCAAAAATTCCAACTGGACTGAAATTCAAACTTCCTGCTTACTAGTAATAACACCCTGTAAAAGGCATAATTAAACCCCCTTGAATGTTATTTATATTGTGTTAGAACAATTAAATTAAACAAAAACACGATTTTATATTCTATTCCGCACATTTTAGGTTGACAAATTTTCCGAAAGTTGAGTGCGGAAATTAAAAAACATGCACAATTTTCGTAATATTAATAATTTGGCAAATTAATTTCGTTTTTCAAGTACCTGGACTGCAGGATTTTAGCGAGTTATTTTAATGACACTAAGTACATAGTTATGTTCATCATGAAGTTCATCGGGAATAAATTTTCAAAAATGTTGACGTTCAAAATTGCATAACATGACACTCTCAAAAACTCCAAAAACATGGTTTGAAGTGCCTACTTGCAAAAGTTTGCCTGGTTTTCCGGTTTAAAAATGAGATAGGTCGTTTAAAATGGATTTGAATTAACTTTAATTGATGGCATTAATTTTTGTTTTGTATGTTTTGGTGAACGTATGA
>NW_007383744.1:0-2378 GCF_000475195.1 Diaphorina citri | reverse complement strand
AGCATGTGAATAGTTGATCCCATGTGATTTTTCACGCGGAATCGAATGGTGCTACTTTTAGCACTCTCTGACTTACATTTGAGAAGTTGCGGGTTCGATACTCCCCTGTGTCAACAAATTTCCTTTTTATTCGTGAATCGTTACCAAGTAAGCATGTGAATAGTTAAACCCATGTGATTTTTCACGCCGAATCGAATGGTGCTACTTCTAGAACTGTCCGATTTACGGTTGAGAAGTTGCGGGTTCGATACTCCCCTGTGTCAACAAATTTCCTTTTTATTCGTGAATCGTTACCAAGTAAGCATGTGAATAGTTAAACCCATGTGATTTTTCACGCCGAATCGAATGGTGCTACTTCTAGAACTGTTCGACTTACGGTTGAGAAGTTGCGGGTTCGATACTTCCCTGTGTCAACAAATTTCCCCTTTTATTGATGCATATAAACTGATCCCTAGTAATGAGCATAGACAAAAAGAATGTGCCATGATGTAGGGCAATAGAAAGTCGTGTGATGTTCACACCAGATTTTTTTTATAGAGATTGCATGTTGAACTCTTCTAAACAAACTAGTTTATTGTTTTAAAAACGCTGCTCCTATAGCTTCCATAAACATAAACAAATCAAATTAGGAAAACAACATGGAAAACAAAATCCTAGAGCACATAAAAATCGTTGATTTTAAGAAAAAAGAGTATATTAACATAGGAAAAATATATGGGACCTGTATGGCATTAAATTATGAAGTTAGCTAGTAGCTGAGGCTGGGGGTCTTCGATAATAACTTTGAATTTTAATGCTAAGAAACCTAGAAGAAAAAAAATAGTAGTAAGTTAGTAACCACTCTTGTACGTGTGCTAGCTTTTTGTTTATTTTATTTATGATTTTTTGATGGAAGCTGTGAAATTGTTTTACTTTTTTATTTGCCATTGGCATGTTATGACGGGTGATGGGAGAAGAAACACCACCCTGTAGACTGTCGGAGGGTGGTGGTTCTTTGGTGTGAAGTTAATTTCAGTCCCTCTTCAGGAATGATGAAGTCGAAATAGGATGTTCTTTTTTTAAAGAATTTTAATTGGAACTTTTCTGTTGACGACTTTTATCTCACTTTACAATTAGGTTAAAAGCTTTTTTCAATTTATTTTGGCTGGATGCGGTTCTAATGAAATACTTACCTTCTTCTCCGTGCATCCACTGGATTGTTTAAACTTTCTCAGGGAAGTTCGTGAGATATTTTTACTAGTTGAAGACACTTTCCAAAAGTCCTTTGATAACATTGGTTCAATTAGTCATCTTAATCCATTTCCACCATTTGATGAATGATCGTAATGTCACCCAGCTCGTGCACAATGTCCTTGAGAACCTTTCTCGTTTTGTTTCACTTTTACTTCATTTTCATCACTCATTATTTCATTGAGAGCCTCAGCAAGTGCATGATCAGCCTTGGTCCTCACACGTGACTCTGTTTTCTTTTCAAGCATCATTGAAAATTATAACTTCTTTGTTGTTATTGTTCCTCGTTTTCTTCCCAGACAAACTTTCAAAATGAAAAGCATCATTTATTTCTTCCCCTTTTTTTCCGCGAGATTCCATTTTATTCCAGGAATCTCATCCCCTCTCTTCCAAGCTGCTCTTGAGAAACTTGTTGAAAAAAATCTTTTTTTTTTTACTTGTTGAATTGTAAGGGCGCAATGTTTTGGTTTCAAATTATATACAAAATGTTTCTTTTAATTTCCCATTTTTTTCCTTTCCCCCTTTCCCTATGCCTTTTATAATTTCTCCCAGCTTTTTTTATTCCCTTTGATTATCTTGAGACTTTTGAACATTTTTCCCCATTCGTCGTAAAAAAAAATGAATGAATGTATTTTCAATGTTAATGGATTTCCTTTTGTTATTTTTTCGCCACTGAAGTATGTACACTCGTTGACTATTTTTTCTATAACAATGTTTTCTTTTTTCAAGTAGTTAATTGATGTTTTTATGTGTACACGGGTTTTGTTTGGGAAATTTCTCGCAGACGTATGTACAAGTGGGATAGTAATTAAGTTATTTACATTTCAAGTACCTGTGAACATCTTTTTAGGGTTTTAATGTGTTCGTTGAATAATTTTATTATTTTTGTAAGTTGTAGAGCTCTATAGAAAAGAGTCAGCTACTAATGAACAGAAGATCATAGAAGGTACATCAGATATCTTAATATGCTGCACTTTTATCAGATATCTTTATAAGGCACCTACTTTTGAATTTGACATACTCGTAATCACCCATGTTCTGATCATTAAATTTGTAACTCTTTGGTTTAAGTATTTATATATTTATTAATTGTTTGGTTTGGTTTTGTCTGTTTTCAGCAAAGTAATCAGCAGGATGATGACACCTCT
>NW_007383743.1:0-4901 GCF_000475195.1 Diaphorina citri | reverse complement strand
ACCCACTTTATTTGCGTTATATTTCTATTTTGAGCAGCAAATAAATTATGCTGATGGAATTGAAGCAGTATCCATGGATTTATAGGAAATCTAATGGTTTCTATTGTAAAGAAAGTATTTGCATTGTTCATAGCATACAAAACACCCACAGCACTCAGCAGCAGCATTTCAATTTATTTAACATCGAACTAGAATATTTCACAGGAAAAGTGAAATTCCAGAAAACCTATCAAAAAGTTTTAACCGCGCGTGATGATTGCTGACTGTTGTGGTCACTTTGGAAAAGTTTTCTGCTTCTTGCTGACTGCGGAAATCGATAGTGAAGAGGTTAATCAAGGATAGTGAAGAGGTTAATCAAGGATAGTGAAGAGGTTAATCAGGGATAGTGAAGAGGTTAATCAGCAATAGTGAAGAGGTTAATCAAGGATAGTGAAGAGGTTAATCAAGAGGTTAATCAGGGAAGGTGTCAAATGCAAGAAAAACGTTTGGAGCACTCTAAACTTATGTCTCTTTTCTCTCATCCTCTCTTCCTTCTCTTTTTCGTTGGAGGATTCTTGTCTGTACTGCAGTCAAGACGTGATTACCATACTGAAATGTTCTGTTCAGATTGTTGTAGGTATGCTGTGTGATGTATGTTTTAATGTTTTTGTATGTGTGAGTTTTGTTGTAGGTACCTAGTTTGATCAAATTAATCTAGTGGGACGTCACGTGATAAACAATTGATGAAAGGACAAGAAGGGGAAGTGAGCACAAACAAGAGGTAAAGACAGTGAGGGGAGGAGGACTGACTATACAGGGAGTATCACGGACTATTGGTAGGTCACTTTTCAAATGATAGAATAGAATTAGATACATACCTTGTTTATCCTGCTGGGATAAGGACTGATAAGTCCCTTTACAACCGCAGTCTATATTGGTAGGTCACTTTTCAAATGATAGAATAGAATTAGATACATACCTTGTTTATCCTGCTGGGATAAGGACTGATAAGTCCCTTTACACCCGCAGTCTAACCAGTCTTTTCACTTTTCACGCAGTCTTTTCAAATGACATGCCAACATGAATTGCCAACTTGTCACTGCCTTCAACATGTCAAAAGACAATGACCTACAAGCGTACAACTTACCTAACATTCTTAGCCCCTCCAGATTTCTTAGAAGACACATTTTTTCGGAGAAGAAATTCGATACAATTTTTCAGAATCTCTCGCTTAAAATATTCGCCCTTTGCGAAGGCACGTAGCGTATTCTTTTGTTTCTTCTTTGGTAAAGACAGTGAGGGGAGGAGGACTGACTATACAGGGTGTATCACGGACTATTGGTAGGTCACTTTTCAAATGATAGAATAGAATTTATCCTGCTGGGATAAGGACTGATAAGTCCCTTTACACCCGCAGTCTAACCAGTCTTTTCACGCAGTCTTTTCAAATGACATGCCAACATGAATTGCCAACTTGTCACTGCCTTCAACATGTCAAAAGACATTTACCTACAAGCGTACAACTTACCTAACATTCTTAGCCCCTCCAGATTTCTTAGAAGACACATTTTTTCGGAGAAAACAGGGTGCTTCTTGCAGCATCAAAACGAGCAGACTAAATTAAGATGAATCGTGATTTTTCTCCACGACAACTTAGAAAGTATTGTATCTCTCGTAAAAAGAAGTTTTATCCTTCTGAAATGAAATTTGTAGATGTGACCAAATACTGCATTTCTCGTATTTTAGGTGTATGATTCGTCGCAAATACAAAAAAGCTATGGGGGGTACGAAGAGGATGCAACCTGCGGATGCGGCAGTGAGCAGACGCATGAACATCTCCTGGTATGCGGCCAAATGAAGATGACATGCACTCGCGCAGATCTCCTTGCGGCAAATGAGAGGGCAATTTATGTCTCAAATTACTGGGGGAAGAAAGATTTGATGAGAAAGAAAGTAAGTAAGTAATACCTACACGGAAAGTAAGTAAGTACCTACATAGGTTTAAGTACCTATAGGTGCACTCTAGTTAGCTCCTCGAAGGTACTTAAAATTCAGCAATTAATTAAAGTTCCAACTGAATGAGGATCCAACAAAAGAAACTGTGAATTCTCTTACTTGAGAAGACTGAAATACAAATGCTACAAATAAACTTTCCTAAATAGTTCATCGGGGACATTTTCAGCATGATTTTTCAGCTCCTTGTTCTACGTTTCAGAATTCAGAGTAAACTGACTAGAATTTAAATTAAAAAAAAAAAAATGTTTCAAAGGAGAAGAATAATTTTAACTTTTTCGAAAATTCCTTTCGTTTCAAAAGAAATCATGAAGTTTCTTCTTTTTCGGTTTCTCCTCCCTGAAAATTGAAATAAATAAACTTTCGTTTTTAGAACGAGAACGTTTCCTTCTTCTCCTCCTCCTCTTCTGGATAAAATTCCTACTTAATTTGGAATCATGAGGGATTTTGGGTCCAGAAGAACGTCCTTGGGGAGCTAAATGCCTCGCAGAAATTGATAGTGCTAATATCTAAAGATAAATCTTCGATGAATATTTAGGTAAGTAAAGTATAAATTCTCACTAAAAATAAGTGCCTTTGATATTTATAGTGAAGTATTTTAGTGACATCCACACTAATATTCGTAATAAGAAATGTGATTCCGTCACATCCACTGATAATAAAGAAGTATCCATAAATAATAATGAGCAGGAAATACATGGGGAAAAAACAAGGAGACAATTCTGACAACATACAAAACCATTGGTCGTCCCATTCTCAATCATGCATCTCCAATCTGGACGCCACAACTGTCAGATAGTCAATTGAAGCACCCGCAAATAGCACAAAATGCATCCCTGCGAGTTGCCACCGGATGTCATAAGATGGCACATGAACACCATCTCCATAGTGAAACCAAAATATTACCAGTCAAGGAACATAGCAAGATGCTAACTCAACAATATCTCATCTCATGCTATCAAGAGAATCATTTAGACTACTTCTACGGTAGAGTGATGTAATATTATATTTTGCTGACCTTATGCTGTAGCAACCTTTGAAATATTATGGACGGGGAAATATTATTATATTTTATTATTATTTTAGATAAAGGAACTCAACTATTGAATGATTGCTTGAGCACCCTCAACTCCTGGCTCACAGAAAGAAAACTGCAGCTCTCACCGGGCAAATCATCCGCCACCTTATTTACCACATGAACAAAAGAAGTCGGCACAGTCCTTGACATATTTGTGAATGGTGAACACCAAAAAATCCTACTGCAGCTCTCACCGGGCAAATCATCCGCCACCTTATTTACCACATGAACAAAAGAAGTCGGCACAGTCCTTGACATATTTGTGAATCCGAAAATACATGCATCTCTCACCGGGCAAATCATCCGCCACCTTATTTACCACATGAACAAAAGAAGTCGGCACAGTCCTTGACATATTTGTGAATGGTGAACGCGGTATGCGTTCACCAAAAAATCCGAAAATACTTGGTATTACTTTCGATCCAACAATGACCTTTCACAAACAGGTAGGTGAAATCAAAACAAGAGTTAGAAGCAGGAATAATTTCTTAAAATCACTAGCAGGAAATATACATGGGGGAAAAAACAAGGAGACAATTCTGACAACATACAAAATTGGTATTACTTTCGATCCAACAATGACCTTTCACAAACAGGTAGGTGAAATCAAAACAAGAGTTAGAAGCAGGAATAATTTCTTAAACCCAACAATGACCTTTCACAAACAGGTAGGTGAAATCAAAACAAGAGTTAGAAGCAGGAATAATTTCTTAAAATCACTAGCAGGAAATACATGGGGAAAAAACAAGGAGACAATTCTGACAACATACAAAACCATTGGTCGTCCCATTCTCAATCATGCATCTCCAATCTGGACGCCACAACTGTCAGATAGTCAATTGAAGCACCCGCAAATAGCACAAAATGCATCCCTGCGAGTTGCCACCGGATGTCATAAGATGGCACATGAACACCATCTCCATAGTGAAACAAACAAGAACCCACTTTATTTGCGTTATATTTCTATTTTGAGCAGCAAATAAATTATGCTGATGGAATTGAAGCAGTATCCATGGAATTATAGGAAATCTAATGGTTTCTATTGTAAAGAAAGTATTTGCATTGTTTATAGCATACAAAACACCCACCACAGCACTCAGCAGCAGCATTTCAATTTATTGAACATCGAACTAGAATATTTCACTAGAAAAGTGAAATTCCAGAAAACCTATCAAAAAGTTTTACCCGCGCGTGATGATTGCTGTCTGTTGTGGTCACTTTGGAAAAGTTTTCTGCTTCTTGCTGACTGCGGAAATGATTATTGCCTTTATTTGGAAACGAAAGTCCAACACTTTCAAAAGTCGAAAAGCCTCAGAGATCGCCATCAAATACCTATTCACCCTTTTTTCAGCTTGAGAAAATTTCATATTAATATCTAACTTGAATGCCAGTTCAACACAGTTTTTAGCGTACAGTTCATGTACTCAGCTAGTCAGACCCAAAGACCTAGTTCTTCACCCTTTTTTCAGCTTGAGAAAATTTCATATTAATATCTAACTTGAATGCCAGTTCAACACAGTTTTTAGCGTACAGTTCATGTAATCAGCTATAGTCAGACCCAAAGACCTAGTTTGACACATAAATTAATGTACGGAATTGCGGGTAAAGATAGAGACCCGCATGTACTACCTCCTATTAATCAAGCAAGGGTTACTCAACTGAACACTCGAGAACAATTTCCACCGCAGCAAAAGATAAGCAAGCTGCTGCTTTCACAATGGAAAATCCAAACCGTACGAAAAACCACACTTTAAATATTTCAAAATAAAAACACACCCCGCTTTCTAATCTATGTTTGAAATCGATCCTTCGCCAAATAAATCTCAAATAC
>NW_007383742.1:0-4901 GCF_000475195.1 Diaphorina citri | reverse complement strand
TTTATTTCATCATTCAAAATGATGAAATAAACGATGCCGATAATAAATTGCCGTCGATCGATGTCGACTGAACCGTCCCCACGGCCTCGACAACATAGATTCACCTCGTCGATCGACAGCCGTCGACTTTGTGTTGACACAGCTTTAATTGTCTCTCAAATATGTCAATTTTCAAGCCTTGAGCTGTGTTCACACATCAGTCAAGAGGTGTCGAATTGGTTTATTTCATCATTCAAAATGATGAAATAAACGATGCCGATAATAAATTGCCGTCGATCGATGTCGACTGAACCGTCCACACGGCCTCGACAACATAGATTCATCTCGTCGATCGACAGCCGTCGACTTTGTGTGGAGACAGCTTTAGAGATACTTACAATAATATCCCTTAGTTCTTTATCCTGAATCCTGATCCTATCTCCCAAGCTTCCTGCTGAAGCTATTCAACCTGAAGTGAAGTATTTACACTTATTACACGAGGATAAGTAGCTCCATCTGCATTACCATGTATTTCACACATCAAATATGTACGAAGATCTGGATGAACGATTCGAGCAAAATGAGAAATTCCTATTTGAATGAAAAATGATTTTTTTTTTTAACGCACAGAAATTTCTCTCTCCGTTCTCAAGAATATTTTTTACATATGAAACTTTGGATTGTTTTCAAAGTTATCTCTGTCTGTATCTTCTGGTAAATGTACTTTCAGCTGGTTTGGTACGATGGACGCGTGGCTACTATGTTACTAGTGTTACTTATTAGTACGGATAGTTGTTCTATTCGCTTGAGATGTTCAGAAGATGAGGTTTTGCTCTGCATCCATCTACGTCAGGCCTTTCGTTCCATGGAAATGGAACTGATGAGGACAAGAGAATCATGAAGATATATAGAAGACAATGTTAATGAGATCCGGCAAGAAGTCAAACAAATTATGAACACTCTGGTTGGGGCGTCAAAACTTCCTTTGACTCTGTGGCCTGTGATCAAAACTTTATCAGGAGAACATTGCAGGGTTTGTACGCGACCTGGAATTGATTTTTTAAACTTCTTCAGCCAATAGAATTTTCTCATTTATATCTGTTCGATCCTTTGGGGATTGAAAGTTAAAAGAACCATTGAGACATGAGACAGATCAAGTATAAGAAGCAACTTTGTGGGCGGACCAATTCAGCTAGGATTCAAGTGACCACAGCCGTAAGTAATTATTAGAAATAATACTAGTCCAGACTCTAAATAAGAGAGCGTTACAGTGGGTTTATACGCGACCTGGAATTGATTTTTTAAACTTCTTCAGCCAATAGAATTTTCTCATTTATATCTGTTCGATCCTTTGGGGATTAAAAGTTAAAAGCACCACTGAGACATGAGACAGACCAAGTAGGAGGCAACTTTGTGGACAGACAAATCTAGCTAGGCTTCAAGTGACCACAGCCGTAAGTAATTATTAGAATTAAGGAGCGCGGTAGCGCTCCGCCCCGCCAAGTCAAGAAAGTTTGACCGCGCTATTACTACTAGTCCAGACTCTAAATAAGAGAGCGTTACAGCATTCAAGCAACCTAAACACCCATATTACTGGTAGAATTTTCTGTACAAACACATAACCATCCTTTTGGGATTGAAAGTTAAAAGAACCATTGAGACATGAGACAGACCAAGTAGGAGGCAACTTTGTGGACAGACAAATCTAGCTAGGATTCAAGTGACCACAGCCGTAAGTAATTATTAGAATTAATACTAGTCCAGACTCTAAATAAGAGAGCGTTACAGCATTCAAGCAACCTAAACACCCATATTACTGCTACTCATAGCTCATATTACTCAGCTGTTCAACGTATGTGAACGAACTATGGGTTGTGTGAGAGAGATCATTGGAATGAAACTAAAGATGCCTTGGATTTTACTTTTTACTAAAAAGCGGAAAACTGGGAGTTTAAATTATTGATAATCCTCTGTGATGAGGCGATAGGTGAAAATGCGAACATCAACTTATCGACATCAAATGCCGATGGCGCACTTTGGGGATTGAAAGTTAAAAGAACCATTGAGACATGAGACAGATCAAGTATAAGAAGCAACTTTGTGGGCGGACCAATTCAGCTAGGCTTCAAGTGACCACAGCCGTAAGTAATTATTAGAATTAATACTAGTCCAGACTCTAAATAAGAGAGCGTTACAGTATTCAAGCAACCTAAACACTCATATTACTGCTACTCATAGCTCATATTACTCATCTGTTCAACGTATGTGAACGAACTATGGGTTGTGTGAGAGAGATCATTGGAATGAAACTAAAGATGCCTTGGATTTTACTTTTTACTAAAAAGCGGAAAACTGGGAGTAAATTATTGATAATCCTCTGTGATGAGGCGATAGGTGAAAATGCGAACATCAACTTAACGACATCAAATGCCGATGGCGCATGATAATCCTCTGTGATGAGGCGATAGGTGAAAATGCGAACATCAACTTATCGACATCAAATGCCGATGGCGCACGCCAAGAAATTCTAAACTGAAATCTAGCAAAATTCAATCTCAATTTACGTATCTGCCTTGTAAGCGCTAGGTTGCGGGCGACTAGATAATTTTCGTTCCTGTAACGGCTGACTTTCTCCTATCCTGTCCTCGATTTCGGGACTACATAATTTTACGTATCTGCCTTGTAAGCGCTAGGTTGCGGGCGACTAGATAATTTTCGTTCCTGTAACGGCTGACTTTCTCCTATCCTGTCCTCCATTTCGGGACTACAAAAACCAGTTTCCCTTTAGTGTGATGTCTGTTGTTACTATTGCTACAGCAACTCTTTTAGTGTTGTTTATTAATACGGGCCTTAGACTGTCAGCTTTAGAACAAATTGTTCCAACTAGGAGTGTAATAAAACAGGATTAACAAAAACAACATTGAAGCAATAAAAAGAAGTGAACAATACGGTTCTGGTTTGTGTTCTCTCATGAATATTGAGCAAATATTCCGAGTAGTTATGGCGCTCTGGAAACTAGAAATATAGACCAATAGGTTACACGGTACGTTAGGATGATTTTTCACGTGGCTATCAAAACTGCACGGGGTAATTGGAAGGATCTGTGGTAGTTAAGTCCCACTTACCACTTAGCCCCACGTAGATACTTTGAAAAATTTTCAACTCTTTCTAAGACAAATATTGTATTTACATATTAGAAATTAGGGGGAAAATTGCAACTCTTTCTAAGACAAATATTGTTGTGTTTACATATTTAGAAATTAGGGGAAAGTTAGGTTAGGTCAACATTTATGCATTCCGATGAAATATATTGACTTATTGCCAATGTCCTTGAAGTTTTAAAAAATTGTACCAAATTTTATGAAATCAGAAAAGCTGTCGGGAATTAAGGCGAAACAAATTTTTCAAAAAAGGCAGCGAGGCTCTAGAAAGTCTCAAATCAAATGAAATTTCCTTCACATGTTGAACATAATTGGACAAATCATTTGGCAGTTTTGTTGAGACAAACAGACATACTGACAAACATGAGGAAAAAATTGTCCAATTTAAACTTTGAACTCATTTCATGTAATAAACGGTATCATGGGAGTTGAAGAACACGTCTGTGTCTTCCACCATCAAATTTCTCAGTGTGAATGTTAACCTCCAAACAGTTATTGTAAACTTAACACAATGGCTTAAGGACCACCACAGTTGGCAAATGAATGCCTGCTGAAATTATTCGATGAGTTTTGTTAATTATAAAATTCTCATGTACTAATCCCAATCGTAAAACTACGAGTACGTCATGCTGTTTTCCAGGTAGATTCTTTTAGATTGAAATTCTGACACATTGAAACAGCTCAAAGAAACGAACTAAATGAACATGGAACTTTACGAACTTATTAATGACATATTGGAATAGGTGTTGATACCAATAAATTCAATATATTCATCAATCGGATATTGACCGGGAAAATAAAGTGTCCATTAAATCGACAACTTTTTGGACAATTTTTTGCTTTTTTTTTATCACTAAGGCCTCCGTGGTGTAGTGGTCAATTCGTTAGTAGCCTGGTAAAGAGGAAGGCTTGGGTTCAATCCCAGCTCCTAACCGAAGTCTGCAATATGTCTTCAATATTGTTTAAGAATATTGCCACATTGTAGCTCACTGCTGGATTAGTGATTGGCTGATTAGAGGAACTATTCAAGTCTTGAGCCCTATTCGAGCAGTATAAATCAATGCCGAAAAAACCTCGAAACTCTATTTCGTGTTAATATAGGCCGCTCTTCAAACTCTTGAAGTTCGCGCGCCTCCCGGCACGCTGGATAAGCAAACTTTATTAATCTACTTCGTTAATTTGTTAATCAAATTCCTATCTATTAATGCTGTAATCTAGTTTGTTATTTTGCTAATTCCTATCCACTATTCATGCTCTAGCACCGTCTACGCTTGAATCACAATGTGTAACATGGAGTAATCAGTCATCAGGAAAAAGGAGAAGATCACCAAATCACCATAGTAAATATATCGGGATCGTTTATTTGCGTGACAACCAATGATCGTATCAAACAGTTAAGTCAACAAATTTAGTGGAAGTGTATCAAACAGTTAAGTCAACAAATTTAGTGGAAGTGTATCAAACAGTTAAGTCAACAAATTTAGTGGAAGTGTATCAAACAGTTAAGTCAACATTTTAGTGGAAGTGTCAAGAAAAAGGTGTGTTTATCTAATGATTTTTTCTGTCCACCAAATAGTTGACAGTTACGTCAATTAGCTTGGTGAGCTGGTTACTTTCTACGGTTCTGTCATACGGTTTTGTCATTTCTTCTGAGGAGTATTCTCAGAATATTCGGTATTAATTGATAGAATAGAATAGAATAGAATATACCTTGTTTATCCTGCCCGAATAGGACTGAAAAGTCCCTTTACCCCAGCAGTC
>NW_007383741.1:0-4905 GCF_000475195.1 Diaphorina citri | reverse complement strand
CGCCACTGACTGAAAGTTGTGCTGATTCCTTTCCATCTTATCTTTTTGACACAAGGTGTATCTTCTCTAGGTATAATATAGGCAAGTGTGAGCTTTCAGCAATATGACTGCTGAGTATATTGTATTGATCCGATCGAATTCATTTATTTCTTTGTGTTTAAAATCAACCAATCTAACTAGGCTGGCACTTAATAGTTCATTTCAGTTTTTTTTTTTACTTTCTATTACCTTTACGTATAGGGAACCTATACAAGGTAATGAGAAGTATTGCAATCGGTCCAAATTTTCAAAATCGGGAAATGGTTGGAAATATCCGTTTTGGGATCCCCTGATGTCAAAAAAGTGATTTTTATCCGGTCCAAATGTTCAAAACGGGAAATGGGTGGAAATATCCGTTTTGGGGTCCCCTGATTCCAAAAAAGTGGTTTTTAGCCCATGGTCTGTACGTTAGTACGTTTTTAGCCCACGGTCTGTACGTACGTACTACAGGTTTAAATGGGAAAAAGTAGAAAGTTGTGAACAAAATATCTCAAGAACGGTTTGTCGTAGAGAAATGAAATTTGGTATGCTATCCCGGTATGGTCCAAGGACGCGACTGTAACAATTTGGTGAAAATCGGATAATCACCCATCCAGATATTAACCAAAGTAATTGTTGCTTAACCCTCATTTCGTGGAAAATGTTGAAAAGGTTGTGAACAAAATATCTCAAGAACGGTTTGTAGTAGAGAAATGAAATTTGGTATGCTATCCCGATATGGTCCAAGGACGCGACTGTAACAATTTGGCAAAAATCGGATAATCACCCATCCAGATATTAACCAAAGTAATTGTTACTTAACCCTCATTTCGTGGAAAATGTTGAAAAGGTTGTGAACAAAATATCTCAAGAACCGTTTGTCGTAAAGCGATGAAATTTGGTATGCTATCCCAGTATGGTCCAAGGACGCGACTGTAACAATTTGGCAAAAATCGGATAATCACCCATCCAGATATTAACCAAAGTAATTGTTACTTAACCCTCATTTCGTGGAAAATGTTGAAAAGGTTGTGAACAAAATATCTCAAGAACCGTTTGTCGTAAAGCGATGAAATTTGGTATGCTATCCCAGTATGGTCCAAGGACGCGACTGTAACAATTTGGCAAAAATCGGATAATCACCCATCCAGATATTAACCAAAGTAATTGTTACTTAACCCTCATTTCGTGGAAAATGTTGAAAAGGTTGTGAACAAAATATCTCAAGAACCGTTTGTCGTAAAGCGATGAAATTTGGTATGCTATCCCAGTATGGTCCAAGGACGCGACTGTAACAATTTGGCAAAAATCGGATAATCACCCATCCAGATATTAACCAAAGTAATTGTTACTTAACCCTCATTTCGTGGAAAATGTTGAAAAGGTTGTGAACAAAATATCTCAAGAACCGTTTGTCGTAAAGCGATGAAATTTGGTATGCTATCCCAGTATGGTCCAAGGACGCGACTGTAACAATTTGGCAAAAATCGGATAATCACCCATCCAGATATTAACCAAAGTAATTGTTACTTAACCCTCATTTCGTGGAAAATGTTGAAAAGGTTGTGAACAAAATATCTCAAGAACCGTTTGTCGTAAAGCGATGAAATTTGGTATGCTATCCCAGTATGGTCCAAGGACGCGACTGTAACAATTTGGCAAAAATCGGATAATCACCCATCCAGATATTAACCAAAGTAATTGTTACTTAACCCTCATTTCGTGGAAAATGTTGAAAAGGTTGTGAACAAAATATCTCAAGAACCGTTTGTCGTAAAGCGATGAAATTTGGTATGCTATCCCAGTATGGTCCAAGGACGCGACTGTAACAATTTGGCAAAAATCGGATAATCACCCATCCAGATATTAACCAAAGTAATTGTTACTTAACCCTCATTTCGTGGAAAATGTTGAAAAGGTTGTGAACAAAATATCTCAAGAACCGTTTGTCGTAAAGCGATGAAATTTGGTATGCTATCCCAGTATGGTCCAAGGACGCGACTGTAACAATTTGGCAAAAATCGGATAATCACCCATCCAGATATTAACCAAAGTAATTGTTACTTAACCCTCATTTCGTGGAAAATGTTGAAAAGGTTGTGAACAAAATATCTCAAGAACCGTTTGTCGTAAAGCGATGAAATTTGGTATGCTATCCCAGTATGGTCCAAGGACGCGACTGTAACAATTTGGCAAAAATCGGATAATCACCCATCCAGATATTAACCAAAGTAATTGTTACTTAACCCTCATTTCTTTTTTTTTTTTTTTTTTAGTGTTCCCCTGGTTTTGTTGTTTTGGGAACAATGGTTGTTTTGTTCTCTGGTTGTGTTCCAATGGAACAAGAAATGGGATGTTCCCCGTTTCTTTTCTACCATGGGATTGGGACGGGTCCTCCTTCTTGCTTCTGAATGTTGTCCGAAATTCATACGTTTTTGTATATCTACATTGGAGTGTGTTGCGCTCGTGTAGTTGTGTTATGTTGTGTTGATGTGGTGGGTGGTGGTGTGTTGTATTGACGTGGTGGTGTGTTGATATTTCGGTTTGATTTTGCTGTAGTAGCCAGCCTAGTTAACTTGGTTGCTAGCGCGTCTGCTTTGTAAGCGCTAAGTCGCTGGTTCGATTCCCGCCCGGAGCGGATTTTATCTTGAACGGATAAGGCTCGTACCTCGGGACGGCTGGCTTTCTCCTATCCTGTCTTCCTTCTCTCTTCGATTTCGGGACGATAAGACCTTAGCAGTTACAGTTCCCTCTGTCAAACCTCTTCATATATTATATATAAAAAAAAGGAAGATGGACTTTGTATTCAATTTTTCAATTCAATTCAATAGCATGTCATGTCTGAAAGATTACGTAACTCCAAACATTTACGTAACTTTTAGGAATACATATTATAATGTCGAATCTTTCAGGACAAAAGTTTGTGCGAGCCAGCCTAGTCAGAACTAGTGAGGAATTGGAATGAGAAAAAAGAAAGGAATGCGAAAGAAGGGAGGATGAGGAAGATGAAGAAAGAGGAGAAGAAGGTGAAGACGAAGGAGAAGAAGACAAAGAAGAAAAAAAAAGTAGAAGAAGAGGAAAAAAAAGAAAAAGGAGGAGAAGAAGAGATGGAAAGAAGCAGTAGGAGAATAAAACAGAATGAAAAAGAAAGTAAAAAAAGAAGGAATTTGAAAGAATATATCCCAGAAGGGAGGATGAGGAAGATGAAGAAAGAGGAGAAGAAGGTGAAGACGAAGAAGAAGACAAAGAAGAAAAAAAAATAGAAGAAGAGGAAAAAGGAGGAGAAGAAGAGATGGAAAGAAGCAGTAGGAGAATAAAACAGAATGAAAAAAAAACAAGGAATTTGAAAGAATATATCCTCAGGAGGGAGAAGAGAAACAACGATTGAAAAGGAAATGGAAAAAAGAAAGGGGAAACAGAAGGAGGCGACAAACGACAAGAAAGATGAAACAAATATTGGATAAGAAAGAATAGGAGAAAGAGAGAAGAAAAAAGGAAACAGGAGGGAAACAAAAGTGAAAGAAAGATGGAATATTGTTTTGTTATTTCGACTACCATTGACTTGTAGGACCTGCAATAATGGAATATAGCGAAAAAATATTGCCGATCATAAAATACAATGATGGTTAGTCCCTCCCACATTTATTAAGGAAGTATTAGAACTGCTCCAAAGACGGAAGTCCTACACTTGCGCCACTGACCATTAGTCAATGGCCTCAATCGCCATTGAATGAGCTTTTAATAGCCGTCAATCCCGTTTATAAAAAAATATAAATAATAGCCGCTATTAATAAAATAATCAAAGCAGCTTTTCTTCCGACACATGGCTGTATGGATCGTTTGGCACTCAAAGGACAAAGTTCCTGGGAAGGAAATGTCCCATTTCTCAAAAAAGGGCAAAAAGAAAGAAAATAATTATATATAGATAAAAGAAATTCATAATAACAATGATAATAAACAATCAAGTGACGATTTCCAAATACCCCAACTGTTCGAAAACAATGAAATGAACAATAATATATATTCATAAAGAAACAAGAAACTCACTCTTGCATAAAACACTTCAGCAAGTTTCTCTATTCAGCAAAAAAGAAGTGCTGAAGCAAAATCATAACACCAACCCACTTGTATTTTTTTGACGCCAAAAGCTTCCGGTTTTCTCTTTTTTGCTGAATGGAGGAGAAAAGACTGCATTGTTTTGCTGTTGCTCCATAGCAAGAGGAAGACGAAGAACAAGAGGAGGAGGAGGAGGAGGAGGAAGAAGAAGAAGAGGAAGGAGAAGAAGAAGAACAAAGACGATAGTTTCGAAAAGGAAAAAAAATACCTACGTAGATACTGCTGGAAAAGGTAAAAAATACTTAGATAGGTACTACATTATACTGCTCGAATGAAAAAGAGATAGTCACAAACACCTAAAAATCTGAGGCAACTAAATTATAATGGTTTAATTGTTTCCATCATTAATATCTCCATTTCTATGAGTAGTCGAATAGCCGTTCCTTGATAATTATGTATGTTGTCATTATCCAGCTAAAAATCTTCAGGATGAAAAGGGGCAACTTTTTGCTCTATGAGTGATTTGGTATTTTCTCCAATTCAATAAATAACTCAAATTCAAATTGAATTAAATTGAATTCAATGGCAGAAAATCATGTTTCGAGTTTCAACATAAAAATGTCTCCCTAAAACAATAATCTGCAATTTTGTCATTTCTAAATTTCAGCCTTTTCCTATTTTATTAGAATTCGCTCCATGATACCATTTCCTCCTATGATGACGCGTTGAAACACATTTTAATTATATGGTAATGTTAGGTGCGTGAAGTTAGCACCACAACTTTTGCTGCGAATTTGTACCAAAGCCCATCATTTAGTACCCATTTTGTTC
>NW_007383740.1:0-4907 GCF_000475195.1 Diaphorina citri | reverse complement strand
ACCTATTAATTCTAATCATACTGATTAAAGAAGTCAATATAAAATCTACAAAGATACCAACAAAAACAACAATACCTACCTACCTGCACTCACTTGATCTATTCAACTAATCTTATGCAATCATGATCAGCAAAAACAAATAACATTTCCAATCAAATATCACAGAAAGTAAAAGCCACATTTTTAATTATTCGAATTAATTCACAATCACTGTAGGGATCATAATCTCAATTCATATTTTCCACGATAACCTCATTTCAACATAAAGATATGAAATTATGAATCGCCATTTCTAAACCGTAAGAAATCAGAGCAAACATTTCCACTGATCTGAGACACCTCTTACCCTGACCTTTTTTTTCAGCACACGAGTAAAAAAAATCAGCCACCAAGAGGTTACGAACCCTCCACTACTACAGTGTTGGATGTCAAAGGTCGGGTCAAAGCAGTAATTATGTTTGCAATAAAGTTATACAACCTATTATTAAAGATACGCTGGTCCATTATACAAGGTGATTGCAGTTTGTTCTGAGAAAAATACAAACACTACTCAAACAAAAGAACGGTCTGAAGTCTCGTCTTGTCTGTGGAATTTGTATTTGGTTTACTCACTCCCCTTTCAGGCGACCTAAGCAGGATCAATTTCTATTTACTTAACGACATTTTTTTTTTTTTTTTAAAGATGAGTGTTCCCCCGCCGTTTTTATTTCGTAGCGATGAAACAACTGCTACATTGGACGCTTGTGGCCTGTGTCGTAGCATGCCCATCCCGTAGTATGCCTCTCATCAGATGGGCGAGAAGAGACACAATACTTTTTATCGATCTATTAATTCTGTTATCGATTTATTATTACTGTAAATTATTCAACGTAATCTTTTTTTAAAAAAAAAAAAAAAAAAAAAAAAAAAAAAAAATGCTCAGATTTTTTCAACTATGTTGTTTTCTTTGACTTTTTTTTCTTTCTTTCTTCCTTTGACATGCTGCATTTAAATGTCTGTAAAAAAATTCAAGTTGGAAAACAATATCAGAACTTACTTGCTGAAAGAAACATTGGAACAGTTGCTCCAATCACTCGCAAATGTTTCAAATGTCTTGTAGGTCCCAGGTATACTTGTTCCTGATACAGAGGTATCATCACTCATCTCGGTAACAGATGTCCCTGGTTTGGCTTTGACCGGGGCACTACTCAAATCCCATTAAAAAGAAGGCCACTAAACAAATCTCGAATAAGGATTTTTTTTTTTTATATATAATGTAGCGCCCACATATATATCAAATAAGGAACATTTTTTTAAAGATGTTTGATAAAGGGAACTGTAACTGCTAAGGCCTTATCGTACCGAAATCAAAGAGAGAAGGAATTCAAGATGCTATTTCCGAACAGATGTCCTGAAAATATGAGAGCAAAAACTTTCAGAAAAATACTACAGATAACTTACACTTGAGCACACGCGTTCTTGAGTTAGTATACATGATTATTCACTCACTATCAGGTACGCTGTTGTTGTTGTTGTTGTAGCGGATTCAGCTCTAACTGATGCATAGTGATGGCAGAATAAAGAAAAAGGTATCTTTTTTTATCAGCCATACACCAGGGTGATGGTCTCTAGACGAAAACCAGTTGTTCCGAGAACGAACATTATCCGTTCAGGATAAAATCCGCCCCGGGCGCAAATCGTACCCGCGACCTAGCGCTTACACGGCAGACGCGTTACCAACTAAGCTAAGTGACTAAAAAGTGTTTTAAATGAACAGGAAGGAAATCAGTTACCACCAAATAGTCATCAAGTACCAGGAGCTTCTAACGATACATAATTTCACTAATGGCTACCTTATAAACTTAATAGCTCCATTGAAAACCAATAAATAAATACCTGCCCTGCTCAGTTATTTCTGATTAATCTACTAATAGAGGTACTTGGAATCAGCAGATTCAGACAAACCTTCCTTTCTTTTTAATTCGGACCGGTTTTGATAAGGCATCTCAAGTTTTGTAGATTTATTAAGAAGCAATTTTCGTCAATATGAGGCATTCGTTTGAAGATTTTTATCGATCTATTAATTCTGTTATCGATTTATTATTACTGTAAATTATTCAACGTAATCCAGAGTAATCAGGAGTGATTTATCTCTTATATGCTTATATCATAATCGTTTATTTTAAATGCGTTTACAGATTTTTAGTTCCGTTTGAAATTGCTTCTCTAAAAGCTAGAAGAGCATGTTGAGTAACGTTTCGTAATCACTTGAGATCTCAAACTTTCGTAACCTTTCAACCAAAGTTGGACTAATTGATTTTCGTTTTGCGGACCGAAAACCTGGTTAGTCTTGGTTAGGCTCCGAGCTTGTTTCGGTTCCTTTTTATTAGGCCGTTAAATCATTTCATTTTTAGAAATAGAACAGCAATAAACCTGGTTAGCCTTGGTTGGGCTCCGAGCTTGTTTCGGTTCCTTTTTATTAGGCCGTTAAATCATTTCATTTTTAGAAATAGAACAGCAATATAGTCAGTGTGAACCAAGCTTTTAATACGCCTTTTCTTCTTCTTCTTTTCAGTGGTGTTACGAGAAGTATGTAGGTACCTACTTACATGGTGCACTTGGTATAATGTGTACAAACATGAATATGTGAGCATATTTTGCATCGTGCCTTACCACAATTTCCAGCATAATAGCAATAAGCTACATAGTTACAATAGGTACAATGTCTGCAAAGTGCACACAGGTATACACAAAGCTCCATGTTGTGTTATCACGAGGTACTCTAGCAAGGCACATCCCAACATAATCAGCGAGTTAATGCCCATAGTGTGTAGAACTATAGACAATGTATTGGATCTATATACAGGGTGTTCCTAATCGTATCGATGCGACGGTGCTCCGATGTTTCGAATTCCTGGCAGCATGGCCATATTTCGGCCCCCCTCTCGAGCTTCATTTTTCTACTTTACAGTAGGCAAGACTCTGAAAATTTGGAGCATCCATCCCCACCCTGATAAAATTGATTCCACAGAGACACATTTGGCCAATTAAAACGCTCCAGTAAACATGACGCCAATTTTTGACCCTTCAGTTGACCTCTGGGCACAGTATCTAGAATTCTAGACTATCTACCTAGAGGTGCTTTATGACTATATTCGGATCCAATCTCTTCTATTTCGTAATGGTGATCCGATTTCTTAGCATCACGTGCGATATAAAAATGTCGATCGCAGACATGCGAATCTAAAATGGTCGATAGGGGTTTGGACCGTTTAACTTACTTTAGTTTCAGAGTTCGGACCATCAATATGTTCATATCTTGTACATCCAGGGGCTTAATGTCACTAAGGTTTTTGCTCACGGAGGTTGTGACTCTATTCGGCGGAATTTTGATCAGAAAAAGAGAACATTTTGAAGAAACTCTGTTCGTTTGCCAGTGAAGAGCAGGTAACTAGCAGGGTCGAAAACATCAGTGACAAAAAGACAATATTTAAAGATGTTCGAGTAAAAAAATGTTCGGTAGGTCTAAATATTATGAAATTATGATGCATTTTTGAAACTAAAGAGAGTAAGCTCATCAGTCGTCACCCTAGCAGCCCCATCATTGCTCAGACTTAAAAACCTGAACATAACCTTGGTTTAACGAAGACAGACTTCAAATTAAGTTATAACAAAACGGATTCCCCTCGCATCAACTATTCCGATCCCACAGTAACTTCTAAATCCTCACATCCGAATAATGATCTCACCGTTTTAAACTTCATGTTCCTCACTTAGCCGAATAACCCAAAGAAATATTTGAACCATGTTGATGACCTCTAGAGTCTTCGGCTTACCAGAATACCATCGGTATCCAGCATTACCAGAAGGAATACCAATAAACCAGAGCCCTTACTATTTGGTATACTAGTCCTGGTGCTACATTACTACCAAGTGGTTTGGTTTTCAGTCTCTGCTCAGCCATGCATCTTCTCCACTCGAGAGTATATTATTATTATTACTGACTCCTTTGCAATCAATTTCCACAGTTTAATAATCTTTTTACATTGGTAACGCCGCCACCGCTACTCAATCAAAGTAGTAGGCCCTGGAAAATTCGGACATTGTTTCTTTTCCACTCTGTATACTGGTACAGATGGTATAGCGGAACTTGATGTTACAGCACACGATAGAAGAGGATCAATCTGTCAATCATACCAGAATCTCATACGTGTCCCACTTCCTGAGAGCATCAGACCAAGATGTTTAACGTTCAGACCATTCAACAGCCAAGCATGTTTAACGTGGTTAACAACGGTACACTGGTAATATCTTACTGACCGCTTAGTAGCATCGGAAACCTATGGCTAACTGGACAGTGATGTTTGGAAGGAGGGAATTTCTCGTTTTTGGAGGGCATTTCTCGTTTTTTGGAGGGAATTTCTCGTTTTTGGAGCGAATTTCTCGTTTTTGGAGGGAATTTCTCGTTTTTGGAGGGAATTTTTTTGATGTTGGAGTAGTTGGAGGGTAAAAGAAGGATTTTTTGTTGTTGTAAATTTGACACTTTGGATTTTGCGTCTAAGGATTTTTTCTTGTATCTTGTATTAGAAATGAATATTAAGGCATTCAAGAGATTCAAGGCTGACCTAGCGCCAGCAAGTTAAATGCATTAGTTTCGATGGATTCACTGTCCATTTTGCGAAGATGGACAGTGAATACAGTGATCGCTCTCTGATGGCTTTTCCAAGTCCCGCTCAAGCTGGGTGAGGTTTAATGAAAAATTGCCGAGTTACAACTTGGATTTTCCTTCATTCGTTCAATTCGTCATCAAGAATTCGTAGATTTTACACTTTTTCAGCCTTCCAATACACATCTGTCTTGAACAAGAACAAATACCAGAAGCAAATACCTCTCCCTCCTCATAAATGAACCGTATATACATAGTTTAA
>NW_007383739.1:0-14644 GCF_000475195.1 Diaphorina citri | reverse complement strand
TCCTAGAGGAGCTCTTCCACCCAAAATCTTAAAGTATTTTCTGGAACGAATAATATTTAACTGTGGGCTTTTTGGATATTTGCTGAAGCATTGTGTAAGGAATGCTGTTGCTTATCCATATGAGCATTGCCTATATGGAATTGAATACGCGTTGCTGAATTAATCAGGGGAAGATACTCAGTCACTATGCAACATACCATACCTTCCTCATCCAATACTGCTATTGTTTAGAAGTGTGTAGTTTAGGAAAAGTCCTTGTGCTCAGTTTTTAAATGGTTTGATATAAGTTGTTTTAATATTGTGTCTCCAACAATAGATGAAGCACCTGATGCGTGCTATCTCTGAAACATTTTAACATGTTTCCAATAGGAAAGAAATTGAATTTGCTGAAAAACTGGCATGCCTTAATTAAATTGGATAACAGTAGGTATAGGTAGTTTGGATAGAAAGACCCTTAACAGTTTTGTATGCTAAGGAGAAGGACAGAGTCATTATCGGGTTTCAATGTCTTCAATGATCCAGCATGGTATGAGTCAAGTACTGTACAAGTCTCACCTGTAGGTACTGTAGAATATACAGTAGTCCCTCCAGTACTATGAATAGTGACAGTACTGTCATGTGTAACTAATCGGTGCTTGGATCTAGGTTAGAGATTTGTCTCCTGGTCTCTTTGTTATGATTTGTGTCGAAGGAATGGCAAAGAGGCAGGTGGATGAAAGAGATAAACCATAGTGTACTCAAGTTGCTCTTGTAATAAATAATGAACAGACAATAATTGGAAAATGTAGTGTTTGTTTCCAAATTGAATAGGAGTAGGGGCGATCGTAATATTGACCGTTTTATTTTGACTAGGTATACCCGAAATCATGGTACCTATATTTTCAAAATCTCAATCTTGATAGATAGGTTCCTTATTGATCGTTTTATTTTGACTAGGTATACCCGAAATCATGGTACCTATATTTTCAAAATCTCAATCTTGATAGATAGGTTCCTTATTGATCTGATGATACTTTTATCAGAATGTTTAATGTTTTCCTCCAGACATTTCTTCTCCCTGTTTCATTAATGATGGCAAATCTTTCAGGTGATATTGAATTCCCATGATATTCCTGGTTTTACTCAGGCTGTGCTACGTGTGTAAGGATTGCAATCCCGCAGGCTTTTGAATTCCGCGGGATCTCCCGCGGGATTTGACCAATCCCGCGTGGGATTTTGCGGGATTATGTCGGGTTTTAACTGATGGGGTGATAGTTTTTAATGTTGGTTAGGCCTTAGGACCAGTGCTACGGGAGTAGGGATTGCAATCCCGCAGGCTTTTGAATCCCGCGGGATCTGCCGCGGGATTTGACCTATCCCGCGTGGGATTTTGCGGGATTCGCAAGTATTACCCGCGGAACGCCGCAGTTCTAACAATGAAAGTATAACATAGGTACTCCATAATGGGTAGAACACCCTACCTAACCCATAATATTACCAGTTTATCAAACGGTAGGTATACAAGGAAATGAAATATATCAACATTATCAACTCTTTCAAGTCTGGGAAATTTCAAATTTATGTAATGGCATTTTTCATTCGGTTATCAACTCTTCCAAGTCTGGGATTTTTCAAATTTATGTAATGGCATTTTTCACTCGGAAATTATCGGAACTTACCAAATCTTACTCAATAATGTTACTATGGTATTTTTAACTCGGGAATGAACCGAACATACTAAAACTTACAAAATGATGTTATTATGGTATTTTTTCACTCGAAAACGACCTGGACTTACTAAAACTTACCCAAAGATAATACTATGCTGTTTTTCACTCAGAAATAACCCCAACTCACCAAACCTTACCAAATTAATGATGTTACTATGCCTACTGCCTTTGTACTTCACCCCATAGAAGGACTTATCCAAACCTGGTCGACCTATATATCAAATTAAAGGTCTTTTTACAAGGAACACGAAAGTGGTGGTGCAAATATTGTACAGAAAACCAAAAAGATTTTTTGGTTTTTGGGGGATTTTTTTCACATTTTCTCACACAAATGAGCTCCGATCTTGAAATTTGTCGCGACGACCTATGAACTCAAAGCGAGAAAGTTTTAGATAACACTTCAGTGGTTAATTTGAGACTGGTTTTAGCGTCATCCATGTCAAGCTACGCCGAGCAAGGCCAATAAATGGATGGGTGACTTAAACATTATATTGGTAATTATTAGGAAACATTAAAAGGAATATAGGAAGAACGGGCTCTAGTCTTGATTTTAAATCATTACATTAAAGATGAAAGTATGTAGGAACATATGTTATGTAGTAATAGGGAGCGCAAAACGCGACAGCA
The DNA here is from genome assembly GCF_000475195.1 of Diaphorina citri. Lineage (NCBI taxonomy): Eukaryota > Metazoa > Arthropoda > Insecta > Hemiptera > Psyllidae > Diaphorina > Diaphorina citri. The sequence goes on along the minus strand of NW_007383739.1, from coordinate 12,308 downwards.
TGCACAACCGTGCGAAGCCCCGGAAGCGCGCAGCGCGACCGCATGCATAACCGTGCGAAGCACCACGAGCGCGCAGCGCGACCGTATGCACAACCGTGCGTAGCCCCGGGAGCGCGCAGCGCGACCGCATGCACAACCGTGCGAAACCCCAGGAGCGCGCAGCGCGATCGTAAATAAGGGAGCGCGACCGCATGCACAATCGTGCGAAGCTCCGGGAGCGTGCAGCACGACCGTATACGCAACCTCCCGAACACGCAGTGCGAGTAATAATAGTACATAGGTACTAATTTTCTTTAACCACGATTGAGTAAACTACGGGCTGAAAAATTCCCGGAGGGACGGGCCCAGCTTGTTACATTCCATGGGCATCAAGTTTCAAGCTCTGGAATATGTTTTTCTACAATATTAATACATACAGGCCCCAATACAATACAATTTTTACATACAGGAAGATCCTGGGTATGTAACATAACTTTAGACCTAGACATTGGAAGATCCTAGGTATGTAACATAACTTTAGACCTAGACATTGGAAGATCCTAAGTAGGTATGTAACATAACTTTAGACCTAGACATTGGAAGATCCTAGGTATGTAACATAACTTTAGACCTAGACAATGATATGGTTGTCTTTACAAGACCAAGTGCACTCCATAATAGCCAGCAGCACATGTTTTAGATTTTGTATGAAAGCCTTACAGTAAACTAAGTAAGTAGGTATGCAATATGCTAGGTTTTATACGCCTAGCATTAGATTGAATAGGTGAAATAGGTCTGCAGAAATTGTAAAGAATAAGTCAAGGTGTTCCCTGAGCATATTAGCAGAACGCTGAAATCTAATTAGAGGGGAGTTTTGCAAATAATTTGTTCGTACATGAGGAGGTCTAAAGGGAAGAGATACCCGTGCAGACTCACATACTTCATACTTGCCTGAACTATGATACAAGTACTAATTAGAGGGGAGTTTTGCAAATAATTTGTTCGTACATGAGGAGGTCTAAAGGGAAGAGATACCCGTGCAGACTCACATACTTCATGCCTGAACTATGATACAAGTGAAGATCCTAACTAGGTATGTAACATAACTTTAGACCTAGACAATGATATGGTTGTCTTTACAAGACCAAGTGCACTCCATAATAGCCATATCCACATACCAACCACGCCCAGTGTTGCTAATATCAGTGATCCTTTGGGATCTAATGTATTCAACGTGGTATAGTTGCTTCCTACCAGGTCCTAGTGTTGTATGGTATGGACTGTGTTCTCTTCTGCTACGTGTGTAAGGATTGCAATCCCGCAGGCTTTTGAATTCCGCGGGATCTCCCGCGGGATTTGACCAATCCCGCGTGGGATTTTGTGGGATTATGTCGGGTTTTAACTGATGGGGTGATAGTTTTTAATTACGACAATTTTACTGGGGGTCTTCGTTTACACTTTTTCGATATCTATCATAGTTTTCTCTAAACAATTCGGACAGACAGACATACATAAATGACCCGTCCATATTTCTCTTTTATATATTAGATTTAATACATCAAATGGGTTCTTGCCCTTTACTAACTATATTACAATAATTCCCTATCTAGACCTAGCAAACTTATACGATTTAATACATCAAATGGGTTCTTGCCCTTTACTAACTATATTACAATAATTCCCTATCTAGACCTAGCAAACTTATACGAAGTGCCTTGTGAATGAAGGTGAATCACATTGAGTGGCAATCACACTGGTTGTTCCATACAGGGTCTCCACGTTCAACTAACATGTGACGGACTTGAGAGCCAATCAATGAATTTGAGACAACATGTTGTAATTCTAAACTTATTTATTTATTTATTTATTTAATACATCAAACGGGTTCTGGCCCTTTACTAACTATGTTACAATAATTCCCTACTGGGGGTCTTCGTTTACACTTTTTCGATATCTATCATAGTTTTCTCTAAACAATTCGGACAGACAGACATACATACAGTCAATTTTTTCTTCTCTACTATTAGGTACATCGAGTATAAAGTGTGAACTTCTTTCTTTTTTTGTACAGGGACCTATCCAAAAATAATTTAAAACCCTAATTTGTGATCATAATTAGATATTTATTATTAATAAAGGTTTATTTCATTTTCCAAGAATTAATAATAAAAACCAAATGATATGTTACTTTTAGGGATGACCGAGGAACAAGAAGAGTATATTCTACTGTTGACCAAGTATCTGAGGAAACTGTCTCGCAATGCGTGCAAATCCCAGCAGGAACCTCCTCAGTATGAATCTGATAGTATGGTATCTAATGCAGGAGAAATACACATCACTGGAGTACAATCCCACAGTGTTGTGTTGACAGATACTGTACAATCCTTTGTGTAAGTACATATGAATCTAATAGTATGGGATCTAATGCAGGAGAAATACACATCACTGGAGTACAATCCCGTAGTGTTGTGTTGACAGATACTGTACAATCCTTTGTGTAAGTACATATGAATCTGATCAAATCAAATCAAATATTTTTATTGTGGTGATATACAAACATGTATGTACACAAATTTTTCCTAATGCTAACTTATCACTGGTGTACAGTCCCACAGTGTTGTGTTGACAGATACTGTACAATCCTTTGTGTAAGTACATATGAATCTGATAGTATGGTATCTAATGCAGGAGAAATACACATCACTGGAGTACAGTCCCACAGTGTTGTGTTGACAGATACTGTACAATCCTTTGTGTAAGTACATATGAATCTGATGGTATGGGATCTAATGCAGGAGAAATACACATCACTGGTGTACAGTCCCACAGTGTTGTGTTGACAGATACTGTACAATCCTTTGTGTAAGTACATATGAATCTGATGGTATGGGATCTAATGCAGGAGAAATACACATCACTGGTGTACAGTCCCACAGTGTTGTGTTGACAGATACTGTACAATCCTTTGTGTAAGTACATATGAATCTGATGGTATGGGATCTAATGCAGGAGAAATACACATCACTGGTGTACAGTCCCACAGTGTTGTGTTGACAGATACTGTACAATCCTTTGTGTAAGTACATATGAATCTGATAGTATGGTATCTAATGCAGGAGAAATACACATCACTGGAGTACAGTCCCACAGTGTTGTGTTGACAGATACTGTACAATCCTTTGTGTAAGTACATATGAATCTGATGGTATGGGATCTAATGCAGGAGAAATACACATCACTGGTGTACAGTCCCACAGTGTTGTGTTGACAGATACTGTACAATCCTTTGTGTAAGTACATATGAATCTGATGGTATGGGATCTAATGCAGGAGAAATACACATCACTGGTGTACAGTCCCACAGTGTTGTGTTGACAGATACTGTACAATCCTTTGTGTAAGTACATATGAATCTGATGGTATGGGATCTAATGCAGGAGAAATACACATCACTGGTGTACAGTCCCACAGTGTTGTGTTGACAGATACTGTACAATCCTTTGTGTAAGTACATATGAATCTGATAGTATGGTATCTAATGCAGGAGAAATACACATCACTGGAGTACAGTCCCACAGTGTTGTGTTGACAGATACTGTACAATCCTTTGTGTAAGTACATATGAATCTGATGGTATGGGATCTAATGCAGGAGAAATACACATCACTGGTGTACAGTCCCACAGTGTTGTGTTGACAGATACTGTACAATCCTTTGTGTAAGTACATATGAATCTGATGGTATGGGATCTAATGCAGGAGAAATACACATCACTGGTGTACAGTCCCACAGTGTTGTGTTGACAGATACTGTACAATCCTTTGTGTAAGTACATATGAATCTGATGGTATGGGATCTAATGCAGGAGAAATACACATCACTGGTGTACAGTCCCACAGTGTTGTGTTGACAGATACTGTACAATCCTTTGTGTAAGTACATATGAATCTGATAGTATGGTATCTAATGCAGGAGAAATACACATCACTGGAGTACAGTCCCACAGTGTTGTGTTGACAGATACTGTACAATCCTTTGTGTAAGTACATATGAATCTGATGGTATGGGATCTAATGCAGGAGAAATACACATCACTGGTGTACAGTCCCACAGTGTTGTGTTGACAGATACTGTACAATCCTTTGTGTAAGTACATATGAATCTGATGGTATGGGATCTAATGCAGGAGAAATACACATCACTGGTGTACAGTCCCACAGTGTTGTGTTGACAGATACTGTACAATCCTTTGTGTAAGTACATATGAATCTGATGGTATGGGATCTAATGCAGGAGAAATACACATCACTGGTGTACAGTCCCACAGTGTTGTGTTGACAGATACTGTACAATCCTTTGTGTAAGTACATATGAATCTGATAGTATGGTATCTAATGCAGGAGAAATACACATCACTGGAGTACAGTCCCACAGTGTTGTGTTGACAGATACTGTACAATCCTTTGTGTAAGTACATATGAATCTGATGGTATGGGATCTAATGCAGGAGAAATACACATCACTGGTGTACAGTCCCACAGTGTTGTGTTGACAGATACTGTACAATCCTTTGTGTAAGTACATATGAATCTGATGGTATGGGATCTAATGCAGGAGAAATACACATCACTGGTGTACAGTCCCACAGTGTTGTGTTGACAGATACTGTACAATCCTTTGTGTAAGTACATATGAATCTGATGGTATGGGATCTAATGCAGGAGAAATACACATCACTGGTGTACAGTCCCACAGTGTTGTGTTGACAGATACTGTACAATCCTTTGTGTAAGTACATATGAATCTGATAGTATGGTATCTAATGCAGGAGAAATACACATCACTGGAGTACAGTCCCACAGTGTTGTGTTGACAGATACTGTACAATCCTTTGTGTAAGTACATATGAATCTGATGGTATGGGATCTAATGCAGGAGAAATACACATCACTGGTGTACAGTCCCACAGTGTTGTGTTGACAGATACTGTACAATCCTTTGTGTAAGTACATATGAATCTGATGGTATGGGATCTAATGCAGGAGAAATACACATCACTGGTGTACAGTCCCACAGTGTTGTGTTGACAGATACTGTACAATCCTTTGTGTAAGTACATATGAATCTGATGGTATGGGATCTAATGCAGGAGAAATACACATCACTGGTGTACAGTCCCACAGTGTTGTGTTGACAGATACTGTACAATCCTTTGTGTAAGTACATATGAATCTGATAGTATGGTATCTAATGCAGGAGAAATACACATCACTGGAGTACAGTCCCACAGTGTTGTGTTGACAGATACTGTACAATCCTTTGTGTAAGTACATATGAATCTGATGGTATGGGATCTAATGCAGGAGAAATACACATCACTGGTGTACAGTCCCACAGTGTTGTGTTGACAGATACTGTACAATCCTTTGTGTAAGTACATATGAATCTGATGGTATGGGATCTAATGCAGGAGAAATACACATCACTGGTGTACAGTCCCACAGTGTTGTGTTGACAGATACTGTACAATCCTTTGTGTAAGTACATATGAATCTGATGGTATGGGATCTAATGCAGGAGAAATACACATCACTGGTGTACAGTCCCACAGTGTTGTGTTGACAGATACTGTACAATCCTTTGTGTAAGTACATATGAATCTGATAGTATGGTATCTAATGCAGGAGAAATACACATCACTGGAGTACAGTCCCACAGTGTTGTGTTGACAGATACTGTACAATCCTTTGTGTAAGTACATATGAATCTGATGGTATGGGATCTAATGCAGGAGAAATACACATCACTGGTGTACAGTCCCACAGTGTTGTGTTGACAGATACTGTACAATCCTTTGTGTAAGTACATATGAATCTGATGGTATGGGATCTAATGCAGGAGAAATACACATCACTGGTGTACAGTCCCACAGTGTTGTGTTGACAGATACTGTACAATCCTTTGTGTAAGTACATATGAATCTGATGGTATGGGATCTAATGCAGGAGAAATACACATCACTGGTGTACAGTCCCACAGTGTTGTGTTGACAGATACTGTACAATCCTTTGTGTAAGTACATATGAATCTGATAGTATGGTATCTAATGCAGGAGAAATACACATCACTGGAGTACAGTCCCACAGTGTTGTGTTGACAGATACTGTACAATCCTTTGTGTAAGTACATATGAATCTGATGGTATGGGATCTAATGCAGGAGAAATACACATCACTGGTGTACAGTCCCACAGTGTTGTGTTGACAGATACTGTACAATCCTTTGTGTAAGTACATATGAATCTGATGGTATGGGATCTAATGCAGGAGAAATACACATCACTGGTGTACAGTCCCACAGTGTTGTGTTGACAGATACTGTACAATCCTTTGTGTAAGTACATATGAATCTGATGGTATGGGATCTAATGCAGGAGAAATACACATCACTGGTGTACAGTCCCACAGTGTTGTGTTGACAGATACTGTACAATCCTTTGTGTAAGTACATATGAATCTGATAGTATGGTATCTAATGCAGGAGAAATACACATCACTGGAGTACAGTCCCACAGTGTTGTGTTGACAGATACTGTACAATCCTTTGTGTAAGTACATATGAATCTGATGGTATGGGATCTAATGCAGGAGAAATACACATCACTGGTGTACAGTCCCACAGTGTTGTGTTGACAGATACTGTACAATCCTTTGTGTAAGTACATATGAATCTGATGGTATGGGATCTAATGCAGGAGAAATACACATCACTGGTGTACAGTCCCACAGTGTTGTGTTGACAGATACTGTACAATCCTTTGTGTAAGTACATATGAATCTGATGGTATGGGATCTAATGCAGGAGAAATACACATCACTGGTGTACAGTCCCACAGTGTTGTGTTGACAGATACTGTACAATCCTTTGTGTAAGTACATATGAATCTGATAGTATGGTATCTAATGCAGGAGAAATACACATCACTGGAGTACAGTCCCACAGTGTTGTGTTGACAGATACTGTACAATCCTTTGTGTAAGTACATATGAATCTGATGGTATGGGATCTAATGCAGGAGAAATACACATCACTGGTGTACAGTCCCACAGTGTTGTGTTGACAGATACTGTACAATCCTTTGTGTAAGTACATATGAATCTGATGGTATGGGATCTAATGCAGGAGAAATACACATCACTGGTGTACAGTCCCACAGTGTTGTGTTGACAGATACTGTACAATCCTTTGTGTAAGTACATATGAATCTGATGGTATGGGATCTAATGCAGGAGAAATACACATCACTGGTGTACAGTCCCACAGTGTTGTGTTGACAGATACTGTACAATCCTTTGTGTAAGTACATATGAATCTGATAGTATGGTATCTAATGCAGGAGAAATACACATCACTGGAGTACAGTCCCACAGTGTTGTGTTGACAGATACTGTACAATCCTTTGTGTAAGTACATATGAATCTGATGGTATGGGATCTAATGCAGGAGAAATACACATCACTGGTGTACAGTCCCACAGTGTTGTGTTGACAGATACTGTACAATCCTTTGTGTAAGTACATATGAATCTGATGGTATGGGATCTAATGCAGGAGAAATACACATCACTGGTGTACAGTCCCACAGTGTTGTGTTGACAGATACTGTACAATCCTTTGTGTAAGTACATATGAATCTGATGGTATGGGATCTAATGCAGGAGAAATACACATCACTGGTGTACAGTCCCACAGTGTTGTGTTGACAGATACTGTACAATCCTTTGTGTAAGTACATATGAATCTGATAGTATGGTATCTAATGCAGGAGAAATACACATCACTGGAGTACAGTCCCACAGTGTTGTGTTGACAGATACTGTACAATCCTTTGTGTAAGTACATATGAATCTGATGGTATGGGATCTAATGCAGGAGAAATACACATCACTGGTGTACAGTCCCACAGTGTTGTGTTGACAGATACTGTACAATCCTTTGTGTAAGTACATATGAATCTGATGGTATGGGATCTAATGCAGGAGAAATACACATCACTGGTGTACAGTCCCACAGTGTTGTGTTGACAGATACTGTACAATCCTTTGTGTAAGTACATATGAATCTGATGGTATGGGATCTAATGCAGGAGAAATACACATCACTGGTGTACAGTCCCACAGTGTTGTGTTGACAGATACTGTACAATCCTTTGTGTAAGTACATATGAATCTGATAGTATGGTATCTAATGCAGGAGAAATACACATCACTGGAGTACAGTCCCACAGTGTTGTGTTGACAGATACTGTACAATCCTTTGTGTAAGTACATATGAATCTGATGGTATGGGATCTAATGCAGGAGAAATACACATCACTGGTGTACAGTCCCACAGTGTTGTGTTGACAGATACTGTACAATCCTTTGTGTAAGTACATATGAATCTGATGGTATGGGATCTAATGCAGGAGAAATACACATCACTGGTGTACAGTCCCACAGTGTTGTGTTGACAGATACTGTACAATCCTTTGTGTAAGTACATATGAATCTGATGGTATGGGATCTAATGCAGGAGAAATACACATCACTGGTGTACAGTCCCACAGTGTTGTGTTGACAGATACTGTACAATCCTTTGTGTAAGTACATATGAATCTGATAGTATGGTATCTAATGCAGGAGAAATACACATCACTGGAGTACAGTCCCACAGTGTTGTGTTGACAGATACTGTACAATCCTTTGTGTAAGTACATATGAATCTGATGGTATGGGATCTAATGCAGGAGAAATACACATCACTGGTGTACAGTCCCACAGTGTTGTGTTGACAGATACTGTACAATCCTTTGTGTAAGTACATATGAATCTGATGGTATGGGATCTAATGCAGGAGAAATACACATCACTGGTGTACAGTCCCACAGTGTTGTGTTGACAGATACTGTACAATCCTTTGTGTAAGTACATATGAATCTGATGGTATGGGATCTAATGCAGGAGAAATACACATCACTGGTGTACAGTCCCACAGTGTTGTGTTGACAGATACTGTACAATCCTTTGTGTAAGTACATATGAATCTGATAGTATGGTATCTAATGCAGGAGAAATACACATCACTGGAGTACAGTCCCACAGTGTTGTGTTGACAGATACTGTACAATCCTTTGTGTAAGTACATATGAATCTGATGGTATGGGATCTAATGCAGGAGAAATACACATCACTGGTGTACAGTCCCACAGTGTTGTGTTGACAGATACTGTACAATCCTTTGTGTAAGTACATATGAATCTGATGGTATGGGATCTAATGCAGGAGAAATACACATCACTGGTGTACAGTCCCACAGTGTTGTGTTGACAGATACTGTACAATCCTTTGTGTAAGTACATATGAATCTGATGGTATGGGATCTAATGCAGGAGAAATACACATCACTGGTGTACAGTCCCACAGTGTTGTGTTGACAGATACTGTACAATCCTTTGTGTAAGTACATATGAATCTGATAGTATGGTATCTAATGCAGGAGAAATACACATCACTGGAGTACAGTCCCACAGTGTTGTGTTGACAGATACTGTACAATCCTTTGTGTAAGTACATATGAATCTGATGGTATGGGATCTAATGCAGGAGAAATACACATCACTGGTGTACAGTCCCACAGTGTTGTGTTGACAGATACTGTACAATCCTTTGTGTAAGTACATATGAATCTGATGGTATGGGATCTAATGCAGGAGAAATACACATCACTGGTGTACAGTCCCACAGTGTTGTGTTGACAGATACTGTACAATCCTTTGTGTAAGTACATATGAATCTGATGGTATGGGATCTAATGCAGGAGAAATACACATCACTGGTGTACAGTCCCACAGTGTTGTGTTGACAGATACTGTACAATCCTTTGTGTAAGTACATATGAATCTGATAGTATGGTATCTAATGCAGGAGAAATACACATCACTGGAGTACAGTCCCACAGTGTTGTGTTGACAGATACTGTACAATCCTTTGTGTAAGTACATATGAATCTGATGGTATGGGATCTAATGCAGGAGAAATACACATCACTGGTGTACAGTCCCACAGTGTTGTGTTGACAGATACTGTACAATCCTTTGTGTAAGTACATATGAATCTGATGGTATGGGATCTAATGCAGGAGAAATACACATCACTGGTGTACAGTCCCACAGTGTTGTGTTGACAGATACTGTACAATCCTTTGTGTAAGTACATATGAATCTGATGGTATGGGATCTAATGCAGGAGAAATACACATCACTGGTGTACAGTCCCACAGTGTTGTGTTGACAGATACTGTACAATCCTTTGTGTAAGTACATATGAATCTGATAGTATGGTATCTAATGCAGGAGAAATACACATCACTGGAGTACAGTCCCACAGTGTTGTGTTGACAGATACTGTACAATCCTTTGTGTAAGTACATATGAATCTGATGGTATGGGATCTAATGCAGGAGAAATACACATCACTGGTGTACAGTCCCACAGTGTTGTGTTGACAGATACTGTACAATCCTTTGTGTAAGTACATATGAATCTGATGGTATGGGATCTAATGCAGGAGAAATACACATCACTGGTGTACAGTCCCACAGTGTTGTGTTGACAGATACTGTACAATCCTTTGTGTAAGTACATATGAATCTGATGGTATGGGATCTAATGCAGGAGAAATACACATCACTGGTGTACAGTCCCACAGTGTTGTGTTGACAGATACTGTACAATCCTTTGTGTAAGTACATATGAATCTGATAGTATGGTATCTAATGCAGGAGAAATACACATCACTGGAGTACAGTCCCACAGTGTTGTGTTGACAGATACTGTACAATCCTTTGTGTAAGTACATATGAATCTGATGGTATGGGATCTAATGCAGGAGAAATACACATCACTGGTGTACAGTCCCACAGTGTTGTGTTGACAGATACTGTACAATCCTTTGTGTAAGTACATATGAATCTGATGGTATGGGATCTAATGCAGGAGAAATACACATCACTGGTGTACAGTCCCACAGTGTTGTGTTGACAGATACTGTACAATCCTTTGTGTAAGTACATATGAATCTGATGGTATGGGATCTAATGCAGGAGAAATACACATCACTGGTGTACAGTCCCACAGTGTTGTGTTGACAGATACTGTACAATCCTTTGTGTAAGTACATATGAATCTGATAGTATGGTATCTAATGCAGGAGAAATACACATCACTGGAGTACAGTCCCACAGTGTTGTGTTGACAGATACTGTACAATCCTTTGTGTAAGTACATATGAATCTGATGGTATGGGATCTAATGCAGGAGAAATACACATCACTGGTGTACAGTCCCACAGTGTTGTGTTGACAGATACTGTACAATCCTTTGTGTAAGTACATATGAATCTGATGGTATGGGATCTAATGCAGGAGAAATACACATCACTGGTGTACAGTCCCACAGTGTTGTGTTGACAGATACTGTACAATCCTTTGTGTAAGTACATATGAATCTGATGGTATGGGATCTAATGCAGGAGAAATACACATCACTGGTGTACAGTCCCACAGTGTTGTGTTGACAGATACTGTACAATCCTTTGTGTAAGTACATATGAATCTGATAGTATGGTATCTAATGCAGGAGAAATACACATCACTGGAGTACAGTCCCACAGTGTTGTGTTGACAGATACTGTACAATCCTTTGTGTAAGTACATATGAATCTGATAGTATGGTATCTAATGCAGGAGAAATACACATCACTGGAGTACAGTCCCACAGTGTTGTGTTGACAGATACTGTACAATCCTTTGTGTAAGTACATATGAATCTGATAGTATGGTATCTAATGCAGGAGAAATACACATCACTGGAGTACAGTCCCACAGTGTTGTGTTGACAGATACTGTACAATCCTTTGTGTAAGTACATATGAATCTGATAGTATGGGATCTAATGCAGGAGAAATACACATCACTGGAGTACAGTCCCACAGTGTTGTGTTGACAGATACTGTACAATCCTTTGTGTAAGTACATATTGCTACTGAGACTCGAACCACAGACTCGCGAACTACGAGTCCAATGTTGTACCTGTGAGCCACATGCGCTGATTATAATATTTCTTTATATACTTTGCAGGAAGAAGACAGACAGTGATGTTAATATGAATGAGGAGTGGAGACACATGTTCACCACACGACAAATAGTCAAACACAATACAATGCTATGTAGTGATACGAGTACTAGTGAATTAAGTACTAGTAGTGGAGACCCTAATGCTAATAGTGTTCA
>NW_007383738.1:3147-4950 GCF_000475195.1 Diaphorina citri | reverse complement strand
ACCTAGCAACCTAATATGACTATAGTCTATAAGGTGTCCAAAAGATCACGTACGTACCAAACTTGAACAGTAATTTACGTAAGTATTTACTTAGGATCCAAGAATAGAAGAATACCCAGAAGATGATTTGTACGTAAGAGGGTTTTCGTTCTTTGTAATGACATCAATTAGGGTTTACGGTAGTTAGTGTAGTTACCTATTAACTATAAGTTATACATGGTAATATATCAAATCAAATCATGGTATCTTTGTGTTAAAGCAGAGCGCTTTCTCACAACTTTGTGGGTATCACAGTATTACAAGTCTTTCATTTACTCAATCATCATATTTATTATCGCTCGCCTCTTCGACTTGTAATGCCGCCACTGGTCGCTACTCGATTAAAGTAGCTACTCAATTGTCCTCACGAGGCTGAGTGCACCCCGAACTCCAAGCACATAGTCGAAAAAAACCGCGGCCCCGCCGGGAATCGAACCCGGACCTCCTGCGTGCAAGCCTAGTGTGATACCCACTCGGCCACGGAGGTTGCTTACTTACAGTATGTATGTACCATTGTACCCATTGGAGTTCAAGCCCAGACTCTCTTAACACTCTAGCTACTAGAGGTTGTTGTTTTGCTCAGCAATACCTATCACTCCGCAACGTTTATCACTCCCTCAAGGTCACTCCTATGACCCCTGGGGAGTGCACTCTAGGTGACCGCTACTCCGGTCACTTCCAAGAACATGCTAGAGTGTGACTGTGACGTCACAACACTCACAACTTTCCTCAATATAAAACTGTTTGTGTCCGCCGAATTTACGTTACTGGAACAAGTAGGGCCATCGGCTTTAATTAACGCCCTTGGTCACTGCGACCTGGTTAGATCTTTATATACATAAAGGTCAAAAGAGTAGCCGTATTTTATTATCGGACTTCAATCAAACAAAAATCTGGTGTGAACATCACACGACTTTCCTTACCCTATTGAATGGTGCTTATTTGGGTGTTCTGTTGTAACATTTACAATATCTCTAACCGTATAGTCAGTATAGCTGAAAACCGCCAAAAAGCGGTCGGAATACCGCCAACCGCAGCACCTATTTTAAACCAAACGTTTTGTGTGGCATCCTTGTCACATTTTTGAACTACATACCAAATTTAAAGTCTTTACCTTATACTGTTCCCGAGATAATGTTAAATTACACCGAAAACCGCCAAAAAGCGGTAAAATGCCGCCAAGCGTTGCACCGGTCTTAACCAAAAGTTTCGTGTCGCATCCTTGTTACATTTGAAAGATACATACCAAATTTCAAGTCTCTAGCTCTTACCGTTCTCGAGATATTTTGTTTACAGACAGACACACACACGGACCAATGGCTGAAACTTTGGATTTAGGCTCTAGGGACCTCAAAACGTGTTTTGGCACTAAAAACTGACCATCAAAATTTTGACCCGATTACATTACTTTCCTTTCTATAGGATAAGGAAAGTAAAAAGATATTGGTGCCATCAACAAACACTTCTAATAATATCTTGTTTCAAATTCGGGTAGGGTGATAACCTAGCGTAAGGTACTCTACTGTAATATAATGCAGTTACCTATCGTTGTGAAAAAAAAGAGGTGCTCTGTTTCTTTCTAAACATTTGCTGTCACGGATTACTCTTAATTTCTTTTCTTTGCATCTCTTTCCTCTTCTTTCTCTGTGAAGTCGTCTCCTCATTAGTTTCCTTTGGCTTTAATCCTCTAATACTCTAATGTACTTCCTTCTACTTCATTTTTTATCTCAGATCTCTTATTCCTTCTGTCTTCATCCCCTCCAT
>NW_007383738.1:2138-3122 GCF_000475195.1 Diaphorina citri | reverse complement strand
AAGAGGTTTGACAGAGGGAACTGTAACTGCTATGGGAACATTATCCCATCAGGATAAAATCCGCCCCGGGCGGTAATCGAACCCGCGGCCTAGTGCTTACAAGGCAGACGCACTATCAACTAAGCTAACTAGGCTGGCCAGGTATTAATATTAATTACTTCATAGAGAGGCCCTAAAATGTTCCTTCGGGTGTGGGATATTCACCAGTGATAATTTGGCCCTAACTGATGTAACATTTTTATTTCCTCTTCAGATTACCCCACCAGTTCTCTTCCCTCCACGTCCTCCGTTTCTTCCAATGTCACATTTGAAGCTCCCGCCCTTCCTCCGGATCATGGGAAGAGCAAGAAAACGGCCGCCAAAAGTCTACCCCAGCCAGCGGCTCTGACGTCCATTGCTTCAAGTTCTTCAACCAAACGCTCTTCTAGCAGCAGGAAAATGAAACCCCTTACTCAAGGACATAAAGATCTGGGGCGTTGGAAACCCGCTGATGATTTGGCTTTGATCAATGGGGTTTTGCAGGTAAAAGATGATTTTATTGAAAAGGTGAAAATATTTTGAAACCCATTTCACTGGTTCGATAAGCTCACGCCTCACGTAGGTATGTGAATTCGGTCTTGGGTCATATTTATAAGAATAGAATAGAATAGAATATACCTTGTTTATCCTGCTGGGATAGGACTGAAAAGTCCCTTTTCCCCCGCAGTCTAACCAAGGTCTCATATATTTGATACATTATGGGGGGTACATTTTACAAAGTAAACACCCTGATTAATTAAAAAAAAAGAAAAAAAAAGGAATGATAATAATAAAACAATAGTACCTAGGTGACTATGAAAGTAAGAAGAAAAAAAAATTGAGTAGTAAGAGCAGGGTATGAGAAGGCAGATCAGAAATGGGAGCAGCACATGGTAGAGATATAGGTGATCTCATACCCATCACTTTACATACGCACAGACTTACGGACGCAATCAACACATCAGC
>NW_007383738.1:0-713 GCF_000475195.1 Diaphorina citri | reverse complement strand
GGGGGGGGGGGCCCCCCGCCCCTGGCGCATGCGCCGGGGCTGAGTGCTGTGGTCGAGGAGAATGGAGGGAAAGGGGAAGTGATGTGAGAAGAGGGGAGGGGGAAGGAGAGGAAGACTGAGAGAGGAGAAAGGAGGAGAAAGTGAGAGGAGAGGAGAGAGGAAGGCGTGAGAGAAGAGAGCCCCCGCCCCTGGCGCATGCGCCCGCCGAGGCTGAGTGCAGTGGTGAAGGAGAATGGGGGGGAAAGGAGAGACAGTGAGAGAGGGAAAGGGGAAGTCAATGGAAGGAGAGGAGAGGAAGACTGTGGAAGAGGAGAGGAAAGAGAATTGAGACCAATAAAATCCTGAAAAGTTCAAATTTAAGAAAACCTTGTTTTTTTTTATTTTATTTCCTTTAAAGTAGGGCCCATGTAACAATGTAACTCAATCTGTTACTGTTAGTTGGTTTTATGTCATCAAGCCAGGTAGATATAGCGGGAACCAATTGCCCTGTGACGAACCGAAAAGCCTTAAAGTAGAAATAGTTACGAGGTATTTATAATAGTAGTTCATGTTATTACAATAATTTATTATTTATGTAGGAAAACAGATTTATATGGAAACCAATTTCAATTAGTAGGGTACAGGTAAGCAATACGTATATTCAAAATAATAATAGTACCTAATAATACCAATATTCAATAATAGTTGATAGTAATATCAATAACTAATAAATT
>NW_007383737.1:0-4913 GCF_000475195.1 Diaphorina citri | reverse complement strand
CTCAATTCCCTTAAGTAAACTTAAAGATAACTATATCTGAAGCCAATGTACAAAGAGAGAGAGAGAGAGAGAGAGAGAGAGAACCTTTGTGCAACCTTCGAAATGATTTACAATGACATTTCACAACCGTACAATAATATTATACTTCTCTCTCTCTCCCTCCGGAAAGCTAGGATTTCGAGAGCGAGACCGTATCGTCACTTCCGAAACGAAACAGGCTATCAGACATCGGAAACAGCACGGCGGTGAAACACTTTTTTTTGTAATGTCTAATGCCATTTTCTTGTTTTCTGGAAGGCATTTTAAATTGTGTAGGAAATGCCTTTTCCAGAAGTATACCAACCTGCAGATTCAAAGCCCTCTACACATTTGCTTCAGTTTCTGATCCGATTTTATTGTTTTTATACAAAACAAACCCAGAAACTTTCTTTTTCCTTCTTTACTTTTCCTCTGTTTCTTTCTCTGTAACATTGAAGAAACTCTTCTGTTCCTGTGGAACGTTTTGAGTGAGCGAAATGAGTTCTAAATTTCAACTCGACAATTTTCAATTTTAAACTGTAATTCAAACGGCTCTGTTTGTTTGACCGTAACTTTCGAACGGTTTATCAGTTTACAATGAAATTTGGCAGAAAGGTTCAACACATTAAGGATATTAGCTCTTCAGATTTTAGCCTCGATCTGGCCAATCGGAACTCCGTAGCGACCGTTTTCCTGAAGGAGTTCTACAGTTTAAGTACTGATCCACTATTTCTAGTAGGTAATAAAAGAATTATTGTGGACGGTACACCTTTATTAGCACTATAAATAGACCATATGGACTGTTGAACTGTTGACCAAGGCAGTTATAGGGCCGGGACTGGATCATTGGGACTGAAGAGTCCAAGGGTAGGAGTTAGAGTAAGGGAGGTTTGGGAAGGTAAGGGAAAGATAACAGGGTCATTTTAATATCCTTTCTCCCTTTTCCCTCTCCTTCTCCTCCCACACATTAGTTATTCTCCCCCTCCCTTCCACTTTTGTTATCAGTGCAACACTGTAATTATTAAAATGATTTTTGGTCAAGTACCATTTACTATACCTTATACTCTATCTCCCTATTACACTATACATTCCCTCCCCCCCCCTCTTCTAGCTATTTTCTCTCACTCCCGTTATCTTTTATTTTATAGAACCTCTTTGTCTTTTTTCCACGTAATTTACACCGACAGTTTCAAGAATAGCGGGAAAAGGTGTTGCAATCTTTTTTAGGATACCCTGTAGGTACATACCGCCATCTATCCTTTTTCTCCTCCTTTCTTCTTCTTTTTCTTGTTCTAAATTTCATCCCGAGTAATAATTTCGTAAAGTTTAGTACACCAGTCGATGAAGTAAGACAAGAAAGCCAGAAGAAGAAATAAAGCCACTCTAATAAAGACTCTGGATATTTTATAAAGCCACAGAATAAAGAATGGATAAGAGAGAGAGAGAGAGAGACAGAAGGAAGGAAGGAAGGAAGGAGAGAGAAAGCCACAGAATAAAGAATGAATGGGAGAGAGAGAGACACAGAGAGAGAAATAGAGAGAGAGAGAAGGAAGGAGAGAGAAAGCCAAAGAATAAAGGATGAATGAGAGAGAGAGAGAGAGAGAGCATGGGGAAGAGATTGTGAAAGGAAATAAACTAAGAAAATGTATTTCGCAATTATATTGAAGTAGACAAAGAAGGAGGAGAGGGAGAGGAGGAAGTGAAGAAGATATAGTAAAAGGAGAAGGACATGGAAAGGAAGAGAAGACAAGAGAGGAATCAGAAGGAATAAGAAGAAGACTTGAAAAAAGAGAAGTAGGAAAAGATGAAGAAGGAGAAGAAGAGGAAGAAGCAGAAGAGGAAGGAGAACGAGTAAGAAAGAAGAATAAGAAGAATTGAATTGAATTGAATTGAAAAATATACATGTTTTATTTTTATAAATGGTTTTACATGATATAAGACCTCCTAAGCTAATGAATAACTTCTGAGGAGATCGTTTTATTTCCTCATGAAGGGGGAAGAAGAAGAAGAAGGAGGGGGATGAAGTGACGAATTTCTTCTCTCCATTCCCCTTCTCTCTCCCCTTCTGTTTTCCTTTTTTTTTCTGTTACATTAATCATTCTTTATAATTTTTATTATTAATACTTTATTGTGTTCTTTCCTAGTTGGTTTTTCTTTTATACTTTTTTTTTTTATTAGGTGCTTGATATAAAAATAATCCACGAAACTTGACGCTCCTGTTCTCAGTGGAATAGGAAGAAAATTAACCAGAACATTTCAACCAGCTTGTAAGAAGGAGAAGAGGAAGGAAGAAAAAGAAGAAGAAGAAGAAGAAGAAGAAGACGAGGAAGAAGAAGAAGAAGAGGAAGAAGAAGAAGAAAGGGGATAAGAACTGAATGAAGTGACGAATTTCTTCTCTAATACCTACCTACCAAGGCAGAATCAGCATCCTCCTCCTCCTCCTCCTCCTCCTCCTCCTCCTCCTCTCATTCCTTCATTCCATATAGACCTTTGCTTCTCTCATTTTTTTCTACACTTCCTTTTCTTTGTACGAAAGACGCAGTGTGCGTGTTGTGGGAGGGGGAAAGGCAGGGCCGTGTTAAAGTAGGGTTTGTTATTTTGTTAACTTTCGAGATTGCTCGGAGGACGGAGACTGTTCGAGCATACTTTAGCTTTAGACTATAGGAAACACTTTGACATGAGATTATAGAGTGTAGATCCTCTATAATATCTATCTATAGACAAAGTTTTCTTGGGCCTCAAAGCCTGGATCATGAGTAGCGCGTCTGCCTTGTAAGCGGATTTCATTCTAAGCAGTTGGCTTTCTCCTATCCTGTGTTTTCTCTTCGCTTTCGGGACGATAAGACCTTAGCAGTTACAGTTCCCTCTGTCAAACCTCATATATATACCTACACCGATTCTTTCTCATGATTGAATCAGAGGAAGAGCACCCTCTTGTCAGATATAGAGTTCAAACAAATTGAGAATCAGCAGAATGATAAATTGATAAGTGAAACTTTTGATCTCAACATTCTCAACCAATACTGATATATATACCTACACCGATTCTTTCTCATGATTGAATCAGAGGAAGAGCACCCTCTTGTCAGATATAGAGTTCAAACAAATTGATACCTACTTATTCTTTTTACATGACTTTATTTAGTGACAAGGTTTTCTGACTTCTCTGGAGAACTCATCCACCCAACCACATTGTGAGCCTGTAAGATTATTATTACCTTCTATTATATTTCTCTTAGAAAGTCACTTAAACCCTAATAAGAACTCTCTATCTCATCTCTCTCTCTCTCAATTCCCTTAAGTAAACTTAAAGATAACTATATCTGAAGCCAATGTACAAAGAGAGAGAGAGAGAGAGAGAGAGAACCTTTGTGCAACCTTTGAAATGATTTACAATGACATTTCACAACCGTACAATAATATTATACTTCTCTCTCTCCCTCCCTCTCTCTCTCTCCCTCCCTCTCTCTCTCTCTCTCTCTCTTTCTTTCCCTCCTTCCATTTTCTTACTACTATCTCTTTTTCCTCCTCCTTCTCGCTTTCTTTTTCTCCTTGTCTTCGTCTTCTTCCTTTTCTTCTTTTTCTTCTCCTTTTTCTTCTTCTTCTCCCCTGTTAATTTTCACTTTATTCCATTCCTTTGTCTTAATAAAATTTCAGCTTATGAGTTCCATCTTCACGCCTGGTGGCTAGAAAATTTGGAACTAGGTTTTAGATACCAGGAAATACATACAAACCTACCTAAAGCAACCTTATAGCTAAGTCAGTTTTTAGTGCCAAAACACGTTTTGAGGTCCCTAGAGCCTAAATCCAAAGTTTCAGCCATTGGTCCGTGTGTGTCTGTCTGTCCTTTCCTTCTGTCTGTAAACAAAATCAGGCCGGAACTTGGCCTGGCGCACTGCCGTGCGCCTAGATATCTCGAGAACGGTAAGAGCTAGAGACTTGAAATTTGGCATGCAGCTGTCAAATGTGACAAGGATGCGACACGAAACTTTTGGTTTAGATCAGTGCAACGCTTGGCAGTATTTTGCCGCTTTTTGGCGGTTTTCGGTGTAATTCAATAATATCTCGGGAACGGTATGAGCTAGACTAGAGACATGAAATTTGGTATGAAGTCCACAAATGTAACAAGGATGCAACACAAAACTTTTGGTTAGGATAGGTGCTGCAGTTGGCTGCATTTCGGCCGCTTCTTGGCGGCTTTCGACCACTTTTCGGCGGTTTTCAGCTATACTGACTAAACGGTTAAAGATATTGTAAAAGTTACAATAGAAGAACACCAAATAAGCATCTTTCAATAGGATAAGGAAAGTCGTGTGATGTTCACACCAGATTTTTTCCGTTTCATCTCAGTCCTTCACTCTCTTTCCTCCATTCCTTTTCCGTTACTTCTATATGTCCTTCTCTCTCTTTTTCATTTCTTTCTTCTTTCTTTTCCTATTTCTCGCTCGTTATTTTTGTCTCTCCCTTTCTCCCTCTCTTCTGATCTGTCTCTTTCCCATCTCACATTTCTCCTTTTGTTTCTCCTCCCCTTCTCCCTCTTCTCCGATTTCATTTCCCATTTTCATCTCCCCTCCCAATTCAGTTCCCTCCTCAGGAATGTTCTCTGTTTTGTTTCTCACTTTGTGAATTTGAACTTTGTCTCCCTCCCTTGCTCTCTCTTTCCTTTCTTATCTCTCTCTTCATTTCTCTCTTTCCCTCCCTCCCTCTCTCTCTCTCCTTTTTTACCTCTTTCTCTCTTTCCTTCTTATCTCTCTCTCTATCAAGGTTTCATATTTTATATTTTTATCAGTTCTCAACGAAAAGTTGTTACGAAATGAAGTGTGTAGGTACGGTTTATCAAGAGAGAGAGAGAGAGAGAGAGAGAGAGAGAGAGAGAGAGAGAGAGAGAGAGGGGG
>NW_007383736.1:0-4914 GCF_000475195.1 Diaphorina citri | reverse complement strand
TAAAGATGTAAAAATTTTGCCTTTTTTTTTTTTTTTTTTTTTTTCTTTTTTTTTTTTTTGAAATCGAAGAGGAGGACAGGATAGGAGAAAGCCAGGCTCCGAGAACGAACCTCATCTGTTGCGGGAATCGAACCTGTGACCTAGCTAGGTTGAATACCTTACCTTGCAGTCTTTGATGATCCAATGAGTGGGGGATTTGGTAAATTTCCGTCTGGAGTCCCGTCGATATAGAAGCATTAGATAGAATAGAATAGAATATACCTTGTTTATCCTGCCAGAATGAGACTGAAAAGTCCCTTTACTCCCGCAGTCTAAACAAGGTCTTAAATCGACAAGAGAAGGAGGCCAGGCTCGAACCCGTGACCTAGCTAGGTTGAATACCTTACCTTGCAGTCTTTGATGATCCAGTGAGTGGGGGATTTGGTGAATTTCCGTCTGGAGTCCCGTCGATATAGAAGCATTAGGAGAGTATGTGCCGAGTGGAACAGATTCGATACAGCACCCGACATTTTCTGATCTGGAAGTATTTTATATAAAATAAATTAGACATGAAAATATTGTGTTGTTTTCTAATGCTTGAGATTGAGTATTATGTCATTTTTCTATGAAAGTACTGTAAACTTTTACTATTACATAATCCTGGCTTTAGACTACCACACCTTGCTGGATGGAGCACTAATTGGATGACACCACTAGCTCCTCTCACCTAAAAGGAAGTAAGTAAGTAATAGAGAGCTCCAGTGGCTTTAGACTACCACACCTTGCTGGATGGAGCACCAATTGGATGACACCACTAGCTCCTCTCACCTAAAAGTAAGTAAGTAAGTAAGTAATAGAAATCCATTCACTCATTCACACACTGATCGCTCTATCTACAGAACCCAAACACCTAGTATACCTACCTACCCTTACAACTTGGGCCGGCCATTCACTATCAGGTAAACCTGACAGGCGCACCTGATTGACGAATGGAGGGTAAAACCCCCCTTACTAAGGACCTTAACATTTATACACTGACAAGAAATCCATAAAATTAAATAAAAAAGAAAAGAAGACATAATCAAACTTACAGTATAAAGAGGAAACTTGACTTCCATCCTGGCTTTAGACTACCACACCTTGCTGGATGGAGCACTAATTGGATGACACCACTAGCTCCTCTCACCTAAAAGGAAGTAAGTAATAAAGAGCTCCAGATCCATTCACTCATTGACTCATTCACACACTGATCGCTCTATCTACAGAACCCAAACACCTAAAAAGCTGAAATTTGGTAGAAATATTCCTAATGTGTTCGAGATGTGCAATAGGATTTTGCTCGAATTAAAATCAAATTTCCGTGGCGAAGCACGGGTACTGTAATTCCAATTTAATAAAAAGATTATGTACCAAATACATAAGACCTTGTTTAGACTGCGGGAGTAAAGGGACTTTTCAGTCTCATTCTGACAGTATATATCCTAATCCAGCCACACTACTTACCGAATATTTTGCTCGAATTAAAATCAAATTTCCGTGGCGAAGCACGGGTACTGTAAGTCCAATTTAATAAAAAAGATTATGTACCAAATACATAAGACCTTGTTTAGACTGCGGGAGTAAAGGGACTTTTCAGTCTCATTCTGGCAGTATATATCCTAATCCAGCCACATTACTTACCGAACAATCCGTTGACTATACACTTGTAGAGGAAATGGTTGAGGAATAGAGACAACTGTTCGTAGTCACTCAAACTGAAACACTCCTGACTCTCGTACATTTCAATGTCATCCAGGATGCTGCGGAAGAAAAAGAAGAAACTTGATTTCAATATCATCCAGGATGCTGATGACGAAACAGAAGAAACTTGAGGTAGAAACACACTGCTATCACATCACGTGAGCTCATGGGGGGGGCAGAAAGATGTAGTTCAAAGTTTTCCCATGCCAGCCTAGTTAGCTTAGTTGGTAGTGCGTCTGCCTTGTAAGCGCTAGACCGCGGACCCCCAGTCAGCCTAGTTAGCTTAGTTGGTAGTGCGTCTGCCTTGTAAGCGCTAGGCCGCGGGTTCGATTCCCGCCCGGGGCGGATTTTATCCTGATGGGATAATGTTCGTTCTCGGAACGGCTGGCTTTCTCCTATCCTGTCTTCCTTCTCTCTTCGATTTCGGGATGATAAGACCATAGCAGTTACAGTTCCCTCTGTCAAAACCTCTTTAAAAAAAAAAAAAAGTTTTCCCATAATATTGTAGGTAGGTGTTTTCGTTCATGATAGCCACACTGACCTTACGACACGTAAGCCCAAGTGACGTGTAAGTAGTGTGTTTCTACTTTTAAAGTTAAAGTATAAAACACATCTATCCCAGCCTAGTTAGCTTAGTGGGTAACACGTTTGTCTTGTAAGCACGAAGTTCAATTCCCGCCCGAAATGAACTTTATCCTAATCAAATGAGGTTCGTACTCTAAACGGCTGGCTTTCTCCTATCCTGTCCTCCTTCTTTCTGCTATTACGGGACGATAAGACCTTGGCAGTTACAATTTCCTCTAGATCACCTCTACACCTCTTGTAAAAAAACCTGTAGTATGTAACGTACGTACAGACCATGGGCTAAAAACCACTTTTCTGGAATCAGGGGACCTTTGTCCATGACTGATTTGTTACAAATAAGTAAACAATCGAACTATCAACCTCCTGATTCAAGATCCACCACTAAACCACAGAGGTTATCTGCGAAACATGGACTTTGATAACTAAGCAGGGTTTTGATGCTGTAAGCTGTAAATATTTACATTTCTAACCTTGTATTCTTGAACCCATAAAATATACAAGACCTTCTATAGACTACTGGTGTAAAGGAACTTTTCGGACCTATCTCAGACCTATTGTCTATTCTATGTAAAAACTTTAAAAAGAGACTATATTACCATGAGATCACTCCATAATAGGAACAGCTGACTTTTGACCAGGGGTAAAGACTCGGTCAGTTTGGGATCATAGGTTTGGGCGAACCAGCCCAGTATGGGATGCCAAGTGGTGAGATTAGACTGCTTGTTGGACACATACTCTTGTAGCATGGAGAGAAGCCTCGTAAGTACAACCTGGATAAAAATATTAATTAATACATAAGATCTGTTTTTCATTCCACAATTCAATTCAATTATTTTTATTGGTCAGTTTGGGATCATAGGTTTGGGCAAACCAGCCCAGTATGGGATGCCAAGTGGTGAGATTAGACTGCTTGTTGGACACATACTCTTCTAGCATGGAGAGAAGCCGCGTAAGTACAACCTGGATAATAAATAAATAAAATGGGGTTAAAAACAAAATTCCTTGTTCATTAGTAAGCATGCCCATCCCGTATGTCCGTCATCGGATCGGTGATAAGAGACACAATAATTCCCATTTAGGTGCTGGGTCAACACGAGAACACGTAACCCGTAGAAATATTTGTCATCGAAAATTACTTTTGTTATGGAAAACCCTTTGAATATAATTGTATACCTAATGGGGTTAAAAACAAAATTCCTTGTTCATTAGTAAGCATGCCCATCCCGTATGTCCGTCATCGGATCGGTGATAAGAGACACAATACTTCCCATTTAGGTGCTGGGTCAACACGAGATTTGTCATCGAAAATTACTTTTGCTATGGAAAACCCTTTGAATAATTGTATACCTACCGACCTACCCTTACAACTTGGGCCGGCCATTCACTATCAGGTAAACCTGACAGGCGCACCTGATTGACGAATGGAGGGTAAACCCCCCCTTACTAAGGACCTTAACATTTATACACTGACAAGAAACCCATAAAATTAAATAAAAAAGAAAAGATAAAATAATCAAACTTACCGTATAAAGGGGAAACTTGACTTCTTTCATGTGGCTGTTGAGCTGTAGATAGGACAAGTGTATCAGATTGCCTATCATGACGAATGGAGGGTAAAACCCCCCTTACTAAGGACCTTAACATTTATACACTGACAAGAAATCCATAAAATTAAATAAAAAAGAAAAGATAAAATAATCAAACTTACCGTATAAAGGGGAAACTTGACTTCCTTCATGTGGCTGTTGAGCTGTAGATAGGACAAGTGTATCAGATTGCCTATCATACACAGCACATAGTTCCCCTCCAGTTTGTTGAAGATGTGCTGGGCTTCCTCCTGGTTACTCAACACTTCCAGACATCGCTTCAGTACTTCCTCGTTCTCAAACTGTTTCAAGCACTGCAAAAAAGGTTTGATGATAGTTTGCTAGTTTTTTCCTCCAATTTTTAATAGGTTTATCTGTTTGGCTCAACACTTCCAGACATCGCTTCAGTACTTCCTCGTTCTCAAACTGTTTCAAGCACTGCAAAAAAGGTTTGATGATAGTTTGCTAGTGTTTTCCTCCAATATTTAATAGGTTTATCTGTTTGATTTCCCGATTTTGAAAATTTGGACCGATTGCAATACTTTCATTACTAGTATAGCTCGCTATACTGTAGTAATAGAAAGTAAAAAAATGATTTTGTAAACTTACATGATATAATGAGTCATCAAATCCCAGAAGAGAATCAGCGTGTTAAACTCAGGACACATAATCGATTCCCTGTAGGTATAAGGAGCTAGGTTCTGACTCATTGACTGAGTAGTTCACTAAAAAGAGTAGTTCTTTTAACACACTCACTCTACATATCTCTAGTGTACACTTACATGATATAATGAGTCATCAAATCACAGAACAAACACAATCAGCGTGTTAAACTCGGAACACATAATCGATTCCCTATAGGTATAAGGAGCTAGGTTCTGACTCATTGACTGAGTAGTTCACTAAAAAGAGTAGTTCTTTTAACTCACTCACTCTACATATTTCTAGTACAGTCCACGTCAACTGGGAAGTCCGATGGAAGCGCATGGAGGGGAACCGCAACTTCTCAACTGTAAGTCGGACA
>NW_007383735.1:0-4914 GCF_000475195.1 Diaphorina citri | reverse complement strand
TTTTATTCTGAAAAATACTAGAAAGTAAAAAAAGAGAGGAAAAACAAGGAAAAAAACTTGCTCTATCAGAAAGCAATCTTGTTCTAAAGCTCGCATAAGTTGGATAGCTTTCCTATTTCCTATACTTTCACCAGGGAAGATGATGGGAAAATAATTTGTTCCTCGAAATTTTCCAAATTTCTCCCTAAACTCCGTGGAAAATCTTTGCCTCGATAACATGTTTCGTGAAATGGGAGCTACAACAGCTATATACAGTCTACACACATGCAGCTACACTGAGCTACATACATTTACGTTTAGAAATCTCTACATACATCTACACACGTTTACAAATATCAACTTACAGCTACACATATTGTTCCATATCAGATTTTTTGTAGGGAGAAGCACCAAATGGCACATCAATCCTGTTCCAAGTTTCATCAATCAACAAACATCACATCAAACCTGACGAAGTTTCACCATTAACAAATGATGTTTAGGCAAATTTCCATCGGATTAGCAGAAACTCAAATCGATCGTGATTGTTAATTATTCGCTTGATTAAAACACAATAAACATGTACAATGACTCACATTATTACTGGCGTAGCTTCATGATTTGCGATTCACATTTCCATCCCAACCCAGGGCTTCATGTTAAAATATCTATTCATTAGTATCATGGTACATTATTACCTTTCATACAGGGTTGCAACTGATTTTTTGAGAGGTTTGGGAACTGTAACAGTGGAGGTCTTATTGTCCCGAAATCGATTTTTGAGAGGTTTGGGAACTGTAACCTGTAACTACGGAGGTCTTATTGTTCCAAAATCGCAGAGAGAAGGAGGGCAGGATAGAAGAAAACCAGACATTCCGAGAACTAACCAACCTTCTGTTTAGGATAAAGTTCGCCCCGGACGGGAAGCCAACCCGCGATCCGAAATCGATTTTTGAGAGGTTTGGGAACTGTAACCTGTAACTACGGAGGTCTTATTGTTCCAAAATCGCAGAGAGAAGGAGGGCAGGACAGAAGAAAACCAGACATTCCGAGAACTAACCAACCTTCTGTTTAGAATAAAGTTCGCCACGGACGGGAAGCCAACCTGCGATCTAGCCCCTAAAAGGCAGAGAGTAGACCAGTTTAGTCTGGTTGGGGCACTTTAAATATAGAGTACCTATACCAGTCTTCGATTTCCCTTGAAATAGCAAAGGTTGAGTGCGAAAGGCATCCACTCGTAAAATTTGTAGCCAAATCCAAATGTCAGCCCAAAGCGTCAGGCTGATTGAGAGGCTGACGAAGAACGCCGACCTGGTCTGAACACAGGGAAAGGCGTAGCAGAAGAAGGACAAAAAGGAGGAGGAAAAGGAAGAGGAGTATTAGTACCACTCCTTAATACAACTACAACCATGGACTTTACGACAGTAGGGTCTCCGCCCCAAGTCCACCCGAAAGATCAAAGATCCCAAGGACCAAGACTTTCAGCGCAGCTCCTGGGCTTAGAAACGAAGATGTATCGCCAACGTTAGAAACAACAGCTACAACCATCCTGTATGTAAACCGAGCAATAAATCAATGCATTTTGTACACTTAGCAATGGTAATAGTAAACCCATTCCGTCATTAAATTCATTGTTACCAGATTCCTAAGCTTGTAATTACCCGGCTGCAGCTTATAACTCAGTGTATTTTAGCATATTACTGCGTCTGCAGTATTGACGTAGCGTAGGTTTAATTGCACTGCCACAGTGGAAATCTAGGACTGTAAAGTACCTGATGAGGCACACGTGTGTTGAATTTGTAACTGGGATTCTGGTGCTTAACAGGAAGATTCTCGTGTTTAAATGGTTTCTCGTGTTTAACAAGAGATTTCTCAGGTGTTCAATAAGAGGTTTCTCGTGTTTAACAAGAGATTTCTCAGGTGTTCAATAAGAGGTTTCTCGTGCTTAACAAGAGATTTTTCAGGTGTTTAATAAGAGGTTTCTCGTGTTGCAGTATTGACGTAGCGTAGGTTTAATTGCACTGCCACAGTGGAAATCTAGGACTGTAAAGTACCTGATGAGGCACACGTGTGTTGACTTTGTAACTGGGATTCTGGTGCTTAATAGGAAGATTCTCGTGTTTAAATGGTTTCTCGTGTTTAACAAGAGATTTCTCAGGTGTTTAATAAGAGGTTTCTCGTGCTTAACAAGAGATTTCTCAGGTGTTTAATAAGAGGTTACTCGTGCTTAACAGGAGGTTTCTCGTGCTTAACCTGAGGTTTCTCAGGCGTCAAGAGGTTTAGAAGCATCAGAGAATGCCTCCCAGACCTAGGTCTATTAGACCGTCTTAGAGTGAGTTCCGGGCATGGTGTTTACCAAGAGTTTTAGGAGAGAATGCCTTAGGCATTAACTTCGGTCCCGGTTTCAAAATTACGTTTCCTTACAGTTTTCATAAATGAAAATTTGTGACTGAGCGTGACCTAAAGAAACACCTAAAATGGGTATTTCACCAAAGTACATACCTAATCGCTAAACTTACTGACCACAATTCGTGTCCTGTATGAAAACGACAGGAATACGAGAAAGCTACTTATTTTCGCTCACAATCTAGGAACATTAAGCTTGCCAATTTGAAGACACAAGTATTCGGGACCCATCCTTCGCAAATGAACAAAACAAAGGTAAGAAGAAACATAAGATAACAGAAGGAATGGAAAACTAAAGAAAATCATGAGGGTAGGGAGAGAAGAAAAAAGTAGAGAGAGGGATGAGCGAAAGAGAGGTAGGGGAGAGAGAGAGAGCTTTTATATGACACTTGCTGGAAAAGTCAAGGTTTTTAATGTTCGGGACAATTACGCCCAGTTGTGCCCTATTGGCGAGACTTTTAGTACTTTAAGAGACTTTAGCAACACTTGAAACAAGAGGACAAAGTTAAAGTAGCGACTTTATTTTTCGCTTTAAAGCTTGGATAAACTTATTTCGTTTTTGGACAAAAAGAACTCTAATCTGCCCCAAATCTGTCAACATGAAAGATTATTGAAGATATTGTCAATTCCTGTAGTTGCTGTTACGGCTCTAGTTTTATCCAATTGGCTATGACTAAATGATGAAAAAGAATTTTTCATCAGGAGGGTGGTGTTTTTTTGGCTATGTTTGATTGGCCTGTCCTATAGCGCAGTCAATCTTCGGCATCGTGAGGACTTGGGCTTATTCTTTCTAACTTTCAAATCATGAGCCCTTTGAAAAAATGTCTCTTAGTGAGTGTGCTCCTGGTTAGGATTAGCTGTTCTTCTCCCTATAGCCCCTCAACTGGACGCTAATCTATTCTACTCCCAGTTTAACGACCCCTAGCCCAGATTCCAATAGATTCTAATAAGATAATCGTAATAATTATGTAGTATCTACCTATCTACCTCTCGGTCTTCTCCCTTTCTCCTTCCTTCCTGACTCTATGTTTATATGAAATTGAATAATATTTTCTCAGAAAATCCCTAATGAATACCTAAATATACAGATACCTGCTCTAATCTTGAAGCTTTTTGCGGATTTTCATTGAAAATAATAGAAAGTAAAAAAGAGAGAAAAAAAAATCTCAGACGAGGTACTCCAGAATTCATTTGAAATTTTATTCGTTTTCAAATTTCACCGTAAAACAGTTCGTCAAAAGGGTAATGAACTTTCTGAAAGGCAAAAGTTCACATTACGAAAGCCTGTCCGGTGGTTTTGGTGAGATACCTGCTCTAATCTTGAAGCTTTTTGCGGATTTTCATTGAAAATAATAGAAAGTAAAAAAGAGAGAAAAAAAAATCTCAGACGAGTTACTCCAGAATTCATTTGAAATTTTATTCGTTTTCAAATTTCACCGTAAAACAGTTCGTCAAAAGGGCAATGAACTGACTGAAAGGCAAAGGTTCACATTACGAAAGCCTGTCCGGTGGTTTTGGTGGGAAAGAGATGAGAGAGAGATAGATAGAGACTTAGAGGGAGTGAGATAAGAGGTCCACTTCAATTTTTCCAAGATGTGTGAGAAGAACAAAAAATTATCTCTGCCTTTGTCCAACTTGTCGCTTCTATTGTTCTCTCTCTCCCCCTCTCCCTCCCTCCCTCTCATGTTTTCTATGTTCAAGTACTTATACTACAACTTTTCTCTCACTTTCTCTGACCCCTGAACTTTTTATCTCGAACAAAACAAAGGTAAGAAGAAACATAAGATAACAGAAGGAATGGAAAACTAAAGAAAATCATGAGGGTAGGGAGAGAAGAAAAAAGGAGAGAGAGGGATGAGCGAAAGAGAGGTAGGGGAGAGAGAGAGAGAGCTTTTATATGACACTTGCTGGAAAAGTCAAGATTTTTAATGTTCGGGACAATTACGCCCAGTTGTGCCCTATTGGCGAGACTTTTAGTACTTTAAGAGACTTTAGCAACACTTGGAACAAGAGGACAAAGTTAAAGTAGCGACTTTATTTTTCGCTTTAAAGCTTGGATAAACTTATTTCGTTTTTGGACAAAAAGAACTCTAATCTGCCCCAAATCTGTCAACATGAAAGATTATTGAAGATATTGTCAATTCCTGTAGTTGCTGTTACGGCTTTAGTTTTATCCAATTGGCTATGACTAAATGATGAAAAAGAATTTTTCATCAGGAGGGTGGTGTTTTTTTTGGCTATGTTTGATTGGCCTGTCCTATAGCGCAGTCAATCTTCGGCATCGTGAGGACTTGGGCTTATTCTTTCTAACTTTCAAATCATGAACCCTTTGAAAAACTGTCTCTTAGCTGCGCTGAGTGTGCTCCTGGTTAGGATTAGCTGTTCTTCTCCCTATAGCCCCTCAACTGGACGCTAATCTACTCTACTCCCAGTTTAACGACCCCTAGCCCGGATTCCAATAGATTCTAATAAGATAATCGTAATAATTATGTAGTATCTACCTATCTACCTCTCGGTCTTCTCCCTTTC
>NW_007383734.1:0-4914 GCF_000475195.1 Diaphorina citri | reverse complement strand
TCTGAAGGCCAATATTGCCGCGTTGCCTGTGTTGCTACAGAAGCAATAATTAATTCACCACTCAGAAACGTCAGATACCTACATAAACTGCATCTCCAATCAGTCGGATTCAAATCCTCCAATTTCATCACGTGAAAAAGTATCGAACACAGGACACATGGAAGCTGCAAGTCAATTGCCACCGGAAAACCCTCATCTACAAGCTTATATTGAAGAACGTGGGTAATTGGGTATGCTATTAAGCTATTATACTGGGAGCTTCATAGAAGGATGCATAATTATATTAAATGTTCATTATATTCCACTTGAATTAAACGTTTACCCCACAAAAACACAAATGTGAAAAAAAAGGCTAAGTTCCTATCCAAAAATGTCGGCCTATAAATGTGGTGAGATCAGAAAATTAAGGCCAAGTCTGCATTCCCAAGTTTTCGTATCTGCTGAAAATGCTGGATCTCAATTCCTTCAACCTTCTCTCAATTTCAACTTGGCAATGTTTTTCCTTCTCAAATTAATATGTAAATACGGTACCTATTATTAACATGAAAATAAAAGGAAGTTAGGGTTAAAAATGCGTCGAAATGTTTCGTGTAACAATGGCGTGCTCAGGCCGGAACTTGGCCTGGCGCAGTGCCGTGCGCCTAGATACATTCAAGCCATCTTGCAGGACACAAGTATATCACACGTTGACACTGAAGAAAAGCATTTTGTGACATTTTCTTACAGATTTGACCAGCCACTAAATGGGTCCATAGAACCTCTGCTGAAATTAAATAAAAAGAACACCCTATAGAAGGATTTGGTTTTATAACTGCAACAAGTGCAAGCGATATATGATTAACGTGTTGCAGAGGTGCCTAGAATCCGTGTAATTAAAACTGACGCAAATATGCAGAAAATATAGGCGTATTCAAAGTTGATCATATGGAAATTGTAGTAGGTAGTGCATATTATTGCATATAGTGCGAAATCCAAGATCTATCACGGAAGTTGGTGTAATGAATGTACTCTGAAATCGGTGAAATCCATCATAAGTGCCACAAAGTGTCTCCAACATAATGAGAAATACCTTGGAAAACACATTAAAATTTCACGGTTAAAACGTGGAAGATTCGTGGACGTCATTACTCATTTTAGGACTAGGATTTAGGACATGATTGACAGTCGCTTGATTTATGTAGATGGAAATCCGCCACGCGACGTTCAATTTTTTCGGCACAAACTTTAGGTTCAATTGACTTTGAATGACAGACAACCGACTGAATTCAATAAACTATGTACCAAACCAAGACGGGAAGGAAAAAGCAAAAGATGATAGGTGAGAACAAATGGTACAACCATACCCCCATTGATAGCAAGGGCAGTGTTTTAAGACAAAAATCTTGAAAAAAAAAGTTATTTTCACTTAAATGCCCCAACTTCACTCACTAGTCGAATAGCTAAATTTGCCAACATCGAAACTCCAAATAGAAACGCAAAGTGTCTTCTGATAACTTAGTTGTCTCTTCAGGCTAGATTTTGATTAGGTCATAAATTAAAGTAATGGGTCAAAAAACCATAAAATGTTGAGTAATTCCAAAGACTTTTAATAGAAGTGTTTTATTCCATCGGAGGTAGAGGCGGTAATGCACGGAGTACTTAGTACTCGAGATGAATTCATTGTAATAAAAGTCAGAGGTGTTCGTAAAATGGGTCAGTGGAGCATTTGAACAATGTAATCCAGCGGCGATAGCACGTTGGATGCACCACTTCCCACTGGATCACTGAAGTTAAGAAATGTTGCGCGTGGTTGGTATCCGGATGGGTGACCGTCTGGGCAATCTTGAGCTGCTGGATTTTCCAAGCCCTACTCAGGCTGGGTTAATGTGAGGTGGTGGGTAGCTTGTCACCGAATGAAGGTAAAACCCCGTCACTAAACACCTTATCGCCAGCCTAGTTAGCTTAGTTGGTAGTGCGTCTGCCTTGTAAGCGCTAGGCCGCGGGTTCGATTCCCGCCCGGGGCGGATTTTATCCTGATGGGATAATGTTCGTTCTCGGAATGGCTGGCTTTCCTCCTAATCCTGTTCCTTCTTTCTTCGATTTCGGGACGATAAGACCCTAGCAGTTACAGTTCCCTCTGTCAAACCTCTTGAAAAAAAAAAAGTTATTTTCACTTGAATGCCCCAACTTCACTCACTAGTCGAATAGCTAAATTTGCCAACATCGAAACTCCAAATATAAACGCAAAGTGTCTTCTGATAACTTAGTTGTCTCTTCAGGCTAGATTTTGATTAGGTCATAAATAAAAGTAATGGGTCATATAAACGCAAAGTGTCTTCTGATAACTTAGTTGTCTCTTCAGGCTAGATTTTGATTAGGTCATAAATAAAAGTAATGGGTCAAAAAATCATAAAATGTTGAGTAATTCCAAAGACTTTTAATAGAAGTGTTTTATTCCATCAGAGGTAGAGGCGGTAATGCACGGAGTACTTAGTACTCGAGATGAATTCATTGTAATAAAAGTCAGAGGTGTTCGTAAAATGGGTCAGTGGAGCATTTGAACAATGTAATCCAGCGGCGATAGCACGTTGGATGCACCACTTCCTACTGGATCACTGAAGTTAAGAAATGTTGCGCGTGGTTGGTATCCGGATGGGTGACCGTCTGGGCAATCTTGAGCTGCTGGATTTTCCAAGCCCTACTCAGGCTGGGTTAATGTGAGGTGCTCCATGAGTGCAGTCGGCAGTTGAGATGATGGTATCCAAATTGATGGCAACCGAGATATACAAGTTGTTGAAAGATCTGCAAACTATATTTATCAATACATTCATCAGTGCAGATAAGTTGAGAGGATGTTAAAAAGTTGAGATATAACTAGGTACATACAATTTGTTGAAAGAATTGTAAACTGAAGACCTCAGGAAGTTGGCATTTAAGATGCTACGCTCGGTAAGTATGTTTGTAGTTTGTACTTTTTCTTTGGCCCTTATAACTCGCTCGTTCGCCTTTTAATGATTCTGGTGCGTCAACACCAGGTATGTTACAATCAATAGTTGGATGTTATAATTGTAAAAGTCAGAGGTGTTCGTAAAATGGGTCAGTGGAGCATTTGAACAATGTAATCCAGCGGCGATAGCACGTTGGATGCACCACTTCCCACTGGATCACTGAAGTTAAGAAATGTTGCGCGTGGTTGGTATCCGGATGGGTGACCGTCTGGGCAATGTTGAGCTGCTGGCCTTTCCAAGCCCTACTCAGGCTGGGTTAATGTGAGGTGGGAACAGAAAATGAGGGTTGCTCCCTGGCCCAGCTCTCCAAATGAGCTTTAAGTCTTTAACATAAAATGAGCTTTGGTTCAACCTGCTAGGAAGCCTCAGCATGTCAAGGAATATCTTTTAGAGACGGGTTGTTGAGGAGGCTAAAGCCCCACCCTGGTTTAAACCGGCCACTCAATATCAGGTAGACCTGACAGGCGGACCTGTTCAGGTGTATCTGCTAGTGAGTGGCCAGCCTCAAGTCCCAATAAAGTAAGAATTCAGTGTGTCGAACCCACGTCAATGAAGATAAAGTACCACTTTGTAAAGATAATCACACACAAGTATCCACGAGCTTTGGTGCGTAGATATAAATGGCCTTAAGTTGCTCTGACGCACATTATCACAACTGATCCACTACTGTCAACAAGGACCTTGATATTCACTGATCTTTTTCATTACGGAAACTCTTAACTGATCCACTACTGTCAACAAGGACCTTGATATTCACTGATCTTTTCCATTACGGAAACTCTTGGAAAACCAAAACATGTAAAACGTTTTATCGATTAACTTGAAAATTTTGTATTTTTGTCAGAAGATAACCCACGTCAATGAAGATAAAGTACCACTTTGTAAAGATAATCACACACAAGTATCCACGAGCTTTGGTGCGTAGATATAAATGGCCTGAAGTTGCTCTGACGCACATTATCACAACTGATCCACTACTGTCAACAAGGACCTTGATATTCACTGATCTTTTCCATTACGGAAACTCTCCTGGGACGACCATCGCATTGGGGAGCTGGGTCATCAAGGAAGACCAAATTACATTGAAATGGGGGACTTTTCTAAGGAAATTCCTGTTCAGTATGTTATGTATAGGACAAGGAAGACTTAGGGCCGAATTTTAAACTCGGATTATCATTTAATCCTGGTCAGGATTACCTTCTAGGAGAGCTATTCTATGTGGGAAAGTAATGTTGGACACTTAGTTTGACTAACTAAGACAGGAACTGAAAGTAGTTTTAAAAAAAATTCTTAAAACCTCTCCGAACACTCTAAGCCTAACCGCCCCTAAAAGGTAATCCGGTTTTAAAATTCGACCCTTATTTTATGTCTTTTATCCTCCAAATGCAAATTCACGAAATGAAATTCGTATAGGAAATCTGAAGCGTTTCCAGGAAGCATTTCTCACTCCAAACTTTGCAGTTCCAACTATTCGCTCAGGAAAAAGCGTTTGCTGGTATCTGATGTGTAAGGAAAAAGTCTGCAATAAGGAGTGAGAAGGTGTTCGTGGAAAAGACAAGATAGATAGATACGGGATGATGTCATCTTGGTCATATGGAAAATATTGATCAAAGATCAAGAAAAGAAGGAAAAAAATACGTCTGAGTTAGAGTAAAAAGAATAGGATGCGTTTGGAGTTTGGATTGCCACAATTGTGGTATTTTTTGTGCGAGGAAAATTAATTTTCCTTTAACATAAATTTTCACATTTTTTCTCCCAATTTTCCCTATAGATTTTCACTAGTATGGTTCTCAGAGGATGTTTTCTTGTTGCAACGTTGTAATTAACACCGAAAAGTGATGGTTTAGCAGTTTAGCTGATAGGTGGTATTAGCACAATCATTTTGTGGTAAGTGGAACATTTTGCGCGGTCAAATTTTCCGAAGAAA